>NC_046292.1:69542063-69657063 GCF_004115265.2 Rhinolophus ferrumequinum | reverse complement strand
ACAAGTCCAAATTGAAAATTATCTTTTTTCCAACCAGGAACCATCCGCCTTCCGTTTTTCAACTGTTAGAATTCTGGAATATGGGGAGGGAATCATCTTTAGCCCTTGCTCCATCTTCACACTCAGTTGGCAACCACATCTTGTTCATCCTGCCTCCTAATTATCTCCCAAATCCATCCTCTTATTTCTATGCTATTATTTCCTTAGTTTGGGCCTGTTTTTGTTTTTCTTTTTTTAATCGCAATCACCTCCTTACAGGTCTTCCTTCCTCTAGTCTCTTCTCTTTCCAAGATAGTTTTCACACTATACAGCTAGCATAAACTTAATAAAATGGTGTTTACATTTGATTAAAAATTTTTGTACATATGTTTGCCTAAATGGCTTGCTCACAGTCCTCACGTTTTGGTCTGCCTGCACTTTCCCAGCTTTATCTTCCACTGCTGTCTCACATGCATTCGGTGCTGAAATTACATTAAACATCTGAAGTTCCTTGACATGCCTGGTATCAGTTAGTACTCTCTGTGCTTGAGCCTGCCTCCCCCTGCCTTTTCCTTGATGCTCGCTGATTCTTTGACTATTTCCAACTTATTTTCAAACTTCTTATTTTTATCTTAAAAACCACAGTATTTTCAAACTACCACTGTCTCCTTTTCAATCAGGCTCCTTGAAAGAATAAATTCTACTTCTTTACTTCCTGCTCTCCTGTCAACCCCCTGTAGTCTAGTTTCTGCCCTTAATACTACTCTAAAAAGTAAAACAAAACAAAAAATCATTGACAAAAGCTACCAATAAAATCCTAATGCCCAAATCCAATGGACTAGGTGTGCACTTTAAGTGACATCTCAGTTATTTGACACTGTTAACCGTTACTGTTTACCAAAACAGAAATACACCAACCCACTTATTTTCTGTGCCTTGTAGTAAACATGAAAAATATGTTAAAAGATAAAAATAATAAGCACCACTTAACCATAACCATCATTAACATTTTTAGTTATTTCCTTCCAGTCTCTTTTTTGATGTGCCTATAAATATAGAAAATTGGATATCATATTTATAAATACATATTTTTTTTTCTTAAATGTATCTTCCCTTGGTATTAAAAGATATTTTGGAAATGATCTTAATCATTGCATAATGTGTTATATAGATGTACCATAATTTATTTAGCCTTTCTCTTGTTGACATTTAGTTTTCAATTTCCACTAATATATCTAGCTTTCTAATAAACATTTTTGAAGACAAACCTTTATTTCAGATTCTTATTTCTTAATGGTAGAACCCAAGAGGGGAAAGAAATTAGGTTAAGGATATGAAGTTATAAGCATTCTTGATCTAGATTCTCTAATTACTTCCTGGAAAGGTAATTTATACTCCCACAGCAACATATGAAGATCCCAAACTGATCATTCTCTTCCTAACATTGAATTTCTTAAAAATCTTTTAAAATCCTTGCCAATTTAATAGGTGCAAGTAGAATGTCTTAGCTTTTCTTTGCCCATTTGATCATAGTGAGATTATACATTCCTCACTGTGGCCTCCAAGTACTCTTGTGAAATTTCCTTTTCTGTCTCCTTCTCAGGCTTTTCTTTTTCTGACTCTTCCACAGTGTTTTGTCCTCAGCCCCTTGTTTGTCCCACAGGCATCTCAAACTCAGTATGTCTAAAATTAGTCTCATCTTCACTCCTAGACTTGTTTCAATTTTTGGTTATTGACGTCATCAACCCCCCAGACCACCCAGTGAGAAACCTGAGTCTTAAGAGGACTCCCTCTTTTCATCCCCACATCAGTCACTAAGTTTTTCCAATTCACGTCTTAAATCTCTCAAATATGTCCCCTCCTCTCTATCTCCACAGCCATTGCCCTAGTTCAAGCCTTTATTATTGTAACACTCGTCACGAGTCTCCCTGCCTTGTCACCCTGCTCCATTCCATCCTACAGACTGCTTCCAGAGCGATCTTTCTAAAATGCAAACCTGATCGAGTTACTCTCTGGACTCAACCCTTGCCATCCATTCTCTTGTCCTCTCTAGCCATATGGAACAACCAGAATTGTCCACTGCCTCTAAACTCTTATTATTCTGCCAACAGTATGCCTCTTTGTCTCGTGAATTCCTACTAATCCTAAAATAGTGAGGGAGCCTATTCAAGTATCATTGCATCATTTTCCTCCCCTTTATCCACTGATTACACTTCATACAGGGCTTTAACATCACAGTTGTGTAATTTTTAACAATCTCTCTCCCTCACTAAATTGAGATGCTCAAGGACAGATACTATGCCATTCACCGTTTAATCCCCAGCACTAGCATAGTTCTGGGAATATATTAAGCCCTCAAATACATGTGGAATAAATGTATAGCAATTTAAAAATTTCTTTCCATCTACTCCCATCATCTGATCATCCACCAAGTCTATAATCTCTATCTAATGATTCTGCTACCAACTCCTCCTGCATTCCCCATTTCTAAGGTTGACAAAACTATTGTAATTGCATTCTGAGCTACGGGTACTTCTACAAACAGGCCATTTTCGTTACTACTGACAGTTATCTTTCTAAAGCACACCTAGTTACGTTACCACACTGCTTAAAAAACTAACTTTGATGACTACCCATTGTGAGTTGTAGGTGGTTTTTTCTCAAGAAAAATGAACAGATTGTCAACTGAGTTAAAAACAATAAATGAATGCATAATGGAAAAAGACATAATGCCTACCAAATCCAGGGCTTTGACTATTTAAACATAGTATTTAATAACTTTCACAGTCCAATTCTTAGCTCTTTAGCCCTATGTCCAACACACCTCCTGGTCACCATTCTTTAATGTGCTGGTGTGGCTAAAATGCCCAATCAGCAAGCAAATGCCTCTTCATCCTTGAAAGCTAGCATCAGATGTTACCTGGTTGCTCCAAAGGATGGTTTAAAGGGGCTTTCGACTCTCTCCATAATTTTCATCAATCCTCCCCAAGCAACCCAAATTAAAATATAAGATTGTGGGGTTTTTTAAGCATGGATGATTAGTTTTTGCAAAGTCATGTAAACTAATATAAAACCATCTTTTAAAAACATTTCTATTTTTATTGATCTGTGACTTACAATCTAAGTAAAAGCAAAGTACTTTTTGTACAAACAAGTGCACCTTAAGACAAGTCCCCTGGTCTACACATCCCACTAGATTGCAGCACTAAGCCCCTTCTATATAAAAATTCACAAGTTGTTGCTTGCTCTAAGCAGCTTTCTCTAATCTCCTCTTCCTGACAAGCTGTTCGTTCATAGCTCCTCTCTCTGGGCTCCCATGACTCTGACCATATACAGCTGTTATCTTACCAAACAATAGTATAGTGCTAGTTCTCTTAGTTTCTTTCACAAGGTAGCTCATCCAGCGTAAGGACACTACATCAGCTTTCTCATGTGTAAAATAAAGATAGTAAGAAGACATATCCTCATAGAACTGTTGTAAGCATTAAATATTTTGCATATGTAAAGCCCCTGGCACAGTGTCTAACATATAATAAGTGCAAAGTAAATGTTAGCAATTATTTTTCAATATGTTTGTTGAATGATAAAGAACAAGCCCAAAGAGTCCCACAGCAGATTGGTGGATGTATTGTTTCCAAAAAGAGCATAATAAGAAAACACACGTTCTGAAATTACCTAAGAGACCCTTCCTTAAGCAAAATGCCTTCCTTATTGTCTATTTGCAGATGTAACATGAAATTGAGTAGCTTTTTAATGTCTAGTAGCTTAAGAAGAAAGTTTTCAAGACCTCGATCCTGGGAAAGAAATGATGATTCAATTATAAATTTCTGAACTTCTGGGGTACTTTATTAAAAGTAACACTTGAAACAGTTTCACATTTGGAGAAAAATACAGTGTCTTGGGAATTTGTGCTATTTCTGATACTATCATTTATTACTTCTTTGTACTACAAATGATCTTTAAATGTATTTATTCTCAGGTTTTATAAGAATCAAATGAAGTGTGTTGTGTTGTAGAAATAACATCAAACTGAAATTAAGCAATATTGGATTCCAGCCCACAAATTAGCTGTGGGACCTTGGGCAATCTTTTAATTCCTCTGTGCTTCAGAGTCCTCCTTTGAGTTTGAAAGGATTAATGTCTAAATTCCCATCCAGCTCTAAAATACAAAGTTCTTATAATACTGTATTTTAACCTGTTTCTTATGTGGTTTTGTCCCTCACTAGAAACTAAACTCTGAGGGGGAAGGGGCAGGAATCAAATCTTTCTCATTTTGCAACTGAGTGCCTAGAACCAATGCCTGTTTCTTGACAGTATGAATGAATGAGTGCCCCTGCTGAGCTTCTAGTTTAAAAAGGCATAGCAAATTTACGGTGTAACAGGTTAGTAGCTAATGTTAGCATAATTATATTATAAGAATAACAACTGATGTGCATCAATATGATTTTTGTTATTCAATATACAGATTCTATTATGGATCATTTGAAACTTTGTTCATTTAGAAAAGGAATTCTATACTTTAAAGTTTCCTTACTTCTGACATATTTTAGAGAAGTTACTCGCTGCAAAGCTTTTGAGGGAGGCTAATTTTACTCTTGTCATCTTAAGGGCAATGCCCACCAATATCAAGTAGGTATCTAAGGGTTCACTCCCCAGCAGCATTTTACAGAAAAGATTTTTATCTTTGCCTTGCTACCAGTTACAGGCTGAAAGACAATCTGATCGATATCTTAAGGAAGTAGAGTACCGTGTTTCCCCGAAAAGAAGCCGAGTCAGATAATCAGCTCTAATGCGTCTTTTGGAGCAAAAATTAATACAAGACCTGGTATTACATTATATTATATTATACTATATTATATTATATTATATATTACATAAGACCAGGTCTTACAGTAAAATAAGACTGGGTCTTATATTAATTTTTACTCCAAAAGACGCATTAGAGCTGATTGTCCGGCTAGGTCTTCTTTTCAGGGAAACACGGTATGTAGACATATGGAGAAAGCAAACATACATGTGTGCACGTACATACAAACACACACACACACACACACACACACACACATACAGAGTTTAACTCAGTAATTCACTGCCTCGTGTCCCCATTTTCAAGTTAATATTTAGTGCAGGCTTATTGCAAGTGCAGTTCTAAAATATCTCTAATATGGAACAGAAAATGGGAGGTGATTCACTATAAAGGGAGTCTACACTGATAAAACAGATGGAGAGTTTTTCCACTTCTTTTGAACAAGGGTAGATATCTCTCTCTGGATATATCGCCAAATTTAGAGTTACAGGGGATTCCATTTCTCTGTAACAATATGATTAAAATTTGAGATGCATTTACTTCATAATTTCCTAGACCTGAATTGTTGGGAAAGTGAAGGTTTTTTCTAATATTCAGCTGTCAGCCTCAACCACACCAACCCACCAAACCAAGTTTGAAAGATACTCACAGATTAACTCTACATAAATTGACACAAGCACAATAAGTTTTTTATTGTTAAATTGCCATGTTACCATATGCAGAGCAAAAAGTAAAGGTACAGATCTACTTGTGCATTCACATTTTAAATTCTTGAATAAGTGAACAAATGATCAGATAGGAAAGGAAAACTGAAGGAAGAGCTTCCTCATAAGTCTTCTAATTTCTCTAATTAATAAAACATGCTCAGAAATTTTAGAAAAACTTGTTTTCTACATGTTATATCATATTAATAAACAAACTATGTTTACTTCAATAAATTGGAAAGATTCCCTCTATATCAAGGGCAGTCTATCTCTGGCTAATAGAATTATCATTTGGATGTAATATAAACATCAAAAAATAAAGGGGTAGCATAGTTCAAAATTTTCCAAAGTGTTAGTACTCTTAATGCTGAGTTTCCAGTTCCAGAATTGTCCATTCCCCTTGGGGTGAACAATCTTCAGAAGAAAAACTAGCCATGGTGATACTTGCTGAGGAATCAAGTGGAGAGGTTAGTTCACTCCATCTGTTTAAAGTGTCAATATGTGCTTTACCCTGAGGTTTTGAGCTGTCTCGTGCTAGAAGTAGCGTCTGATTAATTAGATACTGTGCTAAATTTAAATCTTCAGGAACAGAATTTGTAATATTTAAGTTTGAATCCTGTTCAGATAGCAGTTGCTTTAATAGTGTCCAATCTTGTTTTGCAAAGTGTTGATCATCTTCAAAATCCATGTCTGTAACGTGTGTTTCTGATTCCACTTTCTGCTCAAATGCTTCTATTACATCCATCTCATATATTGGAGAGAGGGTTTTTGAAGGCCGATGGTCATACATGAAGGTTTGTGCCAATGTGTCACAATCATCTATGTCTCCTGAAATAATTCATAATACTACACAATGTAAAAATTGCACATGTTGGTACCCCTCAGAGTTCTGTAGAACAATATAACAGTTATAGTCCAAAAAAAACACAGAATGGGAAAAATGACATTTATACAAAATTGACAAGATTTTTGAGGCATTTCTTTTTCTATCTTAAAAAAAAAAACTCAAGAATAATGTTTAGCAGCAAAATCAACACTGGCAACTAACAGTAATTCTTCATACTTTAATTTGAAAACTTGTAATACAGAAAACAACAAATTATTTAAACATAAACATAGAATGTGCACATATATCTAATTCACTACAATAAAAACTTAAAGAGAAAGAAAAGACATGGTTATTTGATGGTGACTTTTAAGGTAAGTCAGTTCCAAAAGGAGAATAAATACATTTTATCTAAAGCCTTATTTGTATATTGCACATGCAAGGAGGATGCAAGCAAGGACAAACAAAAAAAATACAACTTTAAGGAGCTCCCTATTCTTGTGATTTTGCTGAACAGGGACTATTGATCAGTATTTTTCTTAGTTCTGATATACAATAGCAACTCAGTCAGTGACTATTGTGTATTTTAAATGTGGGTTATTAGTTTAAAATACTATAATAAAGAAGACAAACACACAAAACAATTAGACAGGAAATCATCTATACATATGAAATAAACCTGGGCTTTTTCATATATTATCATTGTTTTTAAATATAATCTCTTTTAGGAAATTTATCTTTTTACTTGAAAATTTCAGAATAGAATTATAGTGATCCTTAAAGTCTTAATCTCTGTAAAATGTATATAAATTATAATAATTAATCTAGTTAAAATAGTTCAGTGCTTTTAGTTACATATTACTATAGTTATTGCACAGCCCTCTTAGATATATACTAGCATAGTCCTTAAATCATATCCAATATATAATAAAATTTCTAATAGTCAAGAATTCCTATGTTAAATTAGACATAAATAAATAATAGAATAGCAAACTAAGTTTTTCTCTTTCTTCTTTCATGTAAAATATCTTCGTAAGTTAGCTCTAACAAATAATCAAAATTTTTACTAGATATTGATTTTATACTAGGATTTTAAGTGAACAATAAAGAGTAGCTAATTTTAATATTATGAAGAGATTTAAGTTTTTATTTAAAATTTGAATCTGTTGCTTAAACAATTACTCTAACTAAAATATAGCATTCAGGGCTACATACAACTTTAAAACTCTATAGACTAATTTTCATATGGATTTAACATTTCTATTTCTGTACATTACCTGCAGATAAAGCAATATTAGCTTTTTCGGTAGCTGTAGAATGGCTCTCTTTCACTTGACCTTCCTGAGGCAGGAGTTGACTCCGACAGGAGTCCAGAGATTTTGTAGAGCTGTTCTTTGGTACGTCAGAATTGGGTTCTCTTTGATGAAGCTCCAAATGACATGGTCTTTCTTGAGATTTTATATCACTATCTAACAGCTTGCTGCGTTGTTGAAAGTCATTATCTGCATCGCTTCCACTGTTTACTTTTTTATCTTCTGGGAGAAGCTGTCTGCCTCCTTTGGACAGGACATCTATTGTGTATGTTTTTCCTGTGGCTGAAGCACTCTGTTTATCTTTTCTTGAAAAGTCAACGTTACTAAGACCCAAGAGAGAGCTTTCATTTTTACGAACACTATTGCCTTTACCTTGTTTACATTCTAAAACTCTACCTTCGCTTCCTTGTGAGTATCTGGCATAGCAGCAGGTCCTTCCATGATGTTGATGAGAAATGCCATCAAAAACATCAGAAGGTGAAAGAGAATCTATAGAAGGCTGAAAGGGAGTATGGACTTCCCCTTCATCCGATCCCAGTTCTTCACATTCATCTACTGAAAGTAAAACTGACCTTTTAAACTTTTTAGTTGCAGAAAACTCGTGACTTTCACTTTCAGTTGCATCTTCAAAAGCTAGATTAACTATCCCCTGAAACTGCTGAGGAGCTGAGTTAGATGTAGAGAAATTCTCTGCAACATTTTCAGCTTCAGATCTTTCATCTTCTGTTTCATCGGCTGAGGAAGAAACTTGATCTACTTCCTGAGCAAACTGGACACTGCCTCGTAGAGCATTTTCTTTTTCCCTAGGGTGGAGTACTGTAGATCGAGACCAACTTTCTGGCCTTTTCCTAGGAATCTCATCATCACTTGTTGAATTAACTTGGAAAAGATCATTACTACTTTGCTTTTTCATTTTCACTTCAATTCTTAAGTTACTGTCATATATTTTTAATTCTTCAGGAGTACTGGTATCGCTGCTACTTCTTCCAAGGAAATCATGGCACAGCATAGTGCCACATTTAGAAATACCTCTGTCATTTGACCCGTCATCATCCTGAGATCCTCCAGCATCATAGTCTTCCGACCTGGGCTTTATGTCATCTGAGGATGTGGTAGCACTGCCAGTGTCAGACTCAGGGCTCTCTCTCTGATGCAGAACACTGGTACTCAAATTCCACTGACTCGTGAATGGAGCTTCTGGAGTTTCTGTTGTTTCCATATCTTTAGGAGAATTTTTCCCTGATATTTGTTCCAAAAAACACTTGGAGGAACTATCTGAGTCTACTGTGGCATATTTGTCTTCATTTATAGCAGAGTCCTCAGACAACTGACTAGGGATTGTCTGTTCCGCAGGTAATTTAGATTTTCCGTCATCTTGAATGGTATTTAAGGTACCGTTTGTCCTTTCAGGAACACAAGGTAAAACGTCCTTCACACCTTTAATGCTTGACTTTTTGTTTGTGTCTCTTCTCCCTACTTGATTTTCTTTATCTGATGCTGAATGGAGTTGTTCTGCATTTGTGGAGTCTGAATCACAAACTAGGTTAGAATTCAAAGAGTTTTCATTTGGATTTGAAATCATAGATTTTAGGGCAGTGGTGCTATAAAATTTTGGATCTACATTACTACTCCCATTAGAATGATAATGTAGTTTAGCTGTGTTGCAATGATCTGTTTCTTTGTGATTGGAAAATTGTGTTTCAGTTTTATCTGAACAAATCTGTGTTGATTCCAGTTCATTTTTTATTGATTTATCCAGATTTGAAATGCTTTGGCATTCTAATACCAATTTCTCTTTTTCTTGATTGTTTAATGGCTTTTGTAGGTCACGTGTGCATGATGACTGGAACGCTTCCATACTACTGATTTCAGTTGTGAGATTAATTAGGGATTCGTGAGGTTTCTGTTCAGTAACACTGCCCTTATTATTATCACATACATTGTGAAGTATACATTTTTGGACAATAGATGTTTCACTTTTTAAAGGTCTTTGAGAAGACTGAGTCTTCAATATGATCTGTCCAGGAAGCATTTTCTGTTTTGAATCTTTATTATTCAAAGTTTCACCTTTCTTAGATTGATTTGGGGTTTTAGGCATTGCCACTATTTTTGCATTAACCTTAGGCAAAGTCGTATGTCCCTGCTTGACAATTTTTCTCTTAGGTGTTTGTTTATCTGTCGTACTGTGGTCCAACTTTGTCACATTTCCATCAGAGTGCCTTGAAGAGACTGAAGATTTTACTGAATTTGGTGACTCTCCTTGGGATCCTAAGAAAATTAAATTAAAAAATATAACATACCTTTTAATTTGTGCATGAAAGTCAGTATTTGTCTTTAAATTACTTTAGAAGAAATAAAATAAATAAAACAATGAAATGGTAACACACTATGATCAAATGGACAATGACAGATTAGGAGTTAGTGGCATGATAAAATTAAAAAGAAAATATTTTTCTATTACAAATACAAAGGGACTATTCCAGAGTCTTAGTAAAATTATTAAAATTGTATCTCTCTTCTTCAAGTAAAGAGCCTTGATTCTTATGCCAGAATTGGATATGCATAAATATATGGAGGTGGAAAATTCTTATTTTCTTGTGTCAAAAGAGCAGGAAGGGACTTCCCTTTCAAGTTTTAGGGGGATAAAAAGACTGTTCCACAGAGCTGAAAAGGTGTCAAGTTGAATGCAAAATAGAAATGTTGAAATTGCTGTAATGTTTTTCCTCAAACATGAACAAAACGAATTTATTTCTCATAACCAGATCATTACTATTGTAACTCCTTAGGATTAACAACTTAGATATATTGACAACTTAGATAGATTAACAATTTAGATATAGGAAATTGAAACTGGTAACTGGAGGGGAAAGGGATTAACTTGGGGAATCTATTTGTTTACACTGGTGAAAGTACTAGAGATCATATATTGAGCACTGTCAAACAGAATTACCAAATATTTTTAAATATTTAATTTTAACTATAACTAGAACATAATTAATTTTTCTCTGCCTTATTTTTTTATTTACTTCCAATATTAATTTATTATTTAGCTCAAAAATTATTTTTAGAATTTTACAAACTGCTGTTAATGCATAAAGCAAATTAATTTTTAAAATCAGCTATTATGTTAGCAAAGTATGCAGTCTAATTAGTACTTTTTTCTTTCTTACAACATGGAAAAACAGGCACAGCACAGATTCCAGAGGGAAAATTCTTCCTCCTACTGTGTTTCCCCGAAAATAAGACATAGCCGGACCATCAGCTCTAAAGCGTCTTTTGGAGCAAAAACTAATATAAGACCTGGTCTTATTTTAATATAATGTAAGACCCAGTCTTATTTTAATACAATATAAGACCGGGTATAATATAATACAATATAATATAATATAATATAATATAATATAATATAATATAATATAATATAATATAATACTGGGTCTTATATTAATATTTGCTCCAAAAGACGCATTAGAGCTGATGCTTCAGCTACGTCTTATTTTGGGGAAACACGGTATGTATTACAGCTCTCCACACTATACTACTGCTTTTTAAAGAACTCTGTAGTGACAGTTTTGCAGATGGAATTCCTAGTTATCAATGAAACTTGAAAGAAACATGGGTATAATATATTAAAGGACCAGAAATGCAAATAAACCAGTGACTCCCTTAATTATTTCTCTCACAAAGACAATAAAAACCAAACCAACACCCCAAAATCCTTGTCTAAAAAAGCGAAAGTATAAAATCTCATCTCTATAGCATGAAACGAATGTGGTGAGTGAAACCATGTAACACCTTGCTTAATTGCTGCTCAAGTACCAAATCAGAGTTCTGCTTACTCAATTTAAATAAACAAGGAAGTAACATCAGGACTATTTCAGTTTACCTTGAGTTTTAGCAAGATTAGATGGGGCATTCTTTGTCCTCTGCTGAGCTGCAGCACATCCATTGTCATTCCCTCTTTTCTTTAAAATTGCCTGTGGTGCTGGATCACTAGATCCTTTGCTAGTGACCTTCTTTAGCACACTAAGAAAAAGGACTTGCATTCAGTTTTACATTGAAATTCCAAAACATGAGCTTTTAAAAGATCCATACGTGAAATACATTTTTCCTCAAAGAAATAAAAAAATACATCTTTTCTGAAAATAAAAAACCATACGTTCATAAGTCTTTAAGTTTATGAAATTGTAGATCAGGTATGATAAAGCAATGCATAATAAAGTACCACAAGTGTAAATTATCGTTTTCAATTTTGCATCAATCATCAGTTTGCATATATATATATATATATATATACATATATATATATATACTCTAACTTCCTTTAATAAATAAGTTTTAAAATATTGTTGTGTAAATACATTAAATTTTCTAACAAAAAAGAAATTTTTAAAATATTTACTTAGAAGTTAGTATGTAATTAACTTCCAGAAAGCTAATATATAGGTAAAACAATGAATGAAGACTTACCTGTTATTCATATTAGTTTCTTGTTCATGAATGCTTTTTTTTTTGGAGGTTCCATTGGTAACTTTTGAAACAGGTCGAGATTTTACTGCTGTAAATTAAGAAAAAGTGAGTTACTAGATAGATCAGTAAATAGGTAACAATTATGTATAGATTCACTGGTCAAACACTGTAAACAAAATTAAACGTTAACGTGGGAAGAACTGTGTTTTCTTTGTTTGCATGAATACATGTAAATAATTATGTTTTTGCATTTGAAACTAAATAAAAGTCCAAACACAGGTCATTTTTTTCTAGGAACTGTAACTGTCAGGAGCTATTAAAAATTAGAGTACTAAAACCCACCTACAGTGGAAGTTTTCATATTTTCTACACTGTTTTTCACTGTCTGTCCTGGAG
The DNA here is from genome assembly GCF_004115265.2 of Rhinolophus ferrumequinum. NCBI lineage: Eukaryota > Metazoa > Chordata > Mammalia > Chiroptera > Rhinolophidae > Rhinolophus > Rhinolophus ferrumequinum. The sequence continues at coordinate 69,644,568 of NC_046292.1, read as the reverse complement.
ATTCACAAAAGGACAGTTTATGACCAGATGGTTTCTCTTCTCCTATTGATCCATTTTCTTTTGATTCATCCAGACATTCAGTGGAAACCAGTAACTCCATACTTGAATTCACAGATCTGCTGGATGGTCCTGCGATGCCGAGGCCTAGAGAATCTTTTCCTGTCACTTTCTTCAAAGGTTTTGCTCTGGCTTGCACACTTAAGTTTCCAGTGAGTACCTTGGGTCTGGCACCTGCAATCTGTCCTTCCTGATTTCTCACTCCTTTTCCATTTAATGCATTTTTCTGTCCATTTGCTGCTGCTGTTGCTGATGTTTCCACAACTTGTCCAGGTGACGTGTTTACTGACTTTGCATTATCACTGTTTTCTGTTTTGGGTTTTATTATAGCTTTGGGCTTCCCAGAAACATTTTTCCCCCCAGATTTTAATTCTTTTGTAATCTTAGACACTGTTTTTGTACCATCCTTTTCCTTTAAATCATCACGCTTCAAAGTTTTACTTATAGCATTTCTATTAGTAGTTGATGAATGTCCAGATGCTCCTAATCCATCGGATTTCATCTTTTGATTAGTAGAGGGACAACTCCAACACTCTTTCTTGTTATTTTCTCTCAAAGATTTGTTTTTTAGAACACTCGAGTCAGAAACTTGTCTCCTTTGCTACAAAGAAAAAAACAAACCTTGTAACTTGACTGAAGTCTGACATATAATACTGTACATTTTAATAAGCCAGTTTTTCAAAGGAAACCCCTCCCCAAAGGGGTTTCAAATTATAAGATCAAATTATAAGTTGATCTTATAATTTCAGGCTATTCAAAACTTGAATTATCTTTGGTCATTTTGAGCAATATTTTCAATGTGTCTTTAATCATATTACCTTAATGAAATCTAAAATACAACATAAAAAAATTCAAAGACTATACTTTTAAAAAGGTGTATTATTTAACTTTATGAAGTTATGATAGAAAATTAATACCTAACAGTGTCAGGATGCCTTGAGTGAATAACAATAGTTCTGAGGATCTACTCCCAGATTCTGTGCTCAAACCCTTTTCATACATCATCTCGTTTAATCCTCAGAACAATCCTATGAGATACTCCTGTTGCTCTCTCAATTTCTTAGGCAGGATACTGGGGATTAAAGCAGGTATGTGATTTACCCAAGATCATATGCTGACAAAGGGTGGAACTAGGACCTGAGCTCATGATTTACTGCTTTAAGTAGGTAGTTATCTATGTGGTATAATTGGAGGGACATTATCAAAATTTTCACCAAAAATTCTCTCTTCAACTCAAATACCAGAAGTTTTATCACCAAATGGCAGAAATTTTATCCTCTGTGGTAAGCACTGTGTACTTCTTGGGGTCCTTATTTAAAAACAAACAAACAAACAAACAAACAAACAAACAAACAAACACTCCTGAGAAATATAACACATAACACATTACATTTGAAAAGTTTGGTTTTTGAAAGAAACAAAATAGTAATATAAGGGAAAAAAGATAGTAATGCAGTATTGGTTGTCTGGAGGAAGTGGTGGAAAAGGGGTCCTAAAAGTAGGTAAAGTAGGTCAAAAGGGGAAAACAGAAGGGCATTGAAGACAAATGCACCTATTTCATCATTTTGTTCAGAAGCAATCTTGATATGGAAGGGAACAAACTATTGTTTAAATTGGTAGAGAAATTTTAGAATACAAATGTAAGGTTATATTGCCATTCTTTATATAAATACTTTCTCCTCTCTGAAAAGCTGTATGAGATTGTAGCGGTGAGAGGCAGAGCCTGGGTCATCTTCTTTGTATCCCTTAGCACTGTGCCCATTGCATATCACATACTGGGCATGCAAAAAAATGTGATGGATGTTGTCCAACGTGAGCATATATCGATATACAGTTCAGGGTCTAATTATTTCTAAATATAGAAAGCTTCTAATTTACACTAAAAATTTGTCTGAGATAAAAATAACATACATATGTCTGTGGCTGTGTATATATACTCACATACATACACACATACATACATATATTATAAATAATGACCTGGCTAAGTTTAGGGAAAAGCAAGGTATGATAATAAAAGAATCAGTAGATTCTTATCCTAGCTTTCCCTCTGACTTAGGCTATATAAAGTCATTAACATTTCTGGGCCTCAGAGTATACATGTCCAGAGGGTGGAGACTGGTCCTATTCAGGGCGGTTCTAGGATTCTGTGTGATATTTATAAGTTCCAATAGGCTTGGTCCTCACTTTTTGTTTTCTGATCAAATCTTACCTCAAAAATATTTATTTTGTTTTTTAAAATATATATATTAGAAGGGGAACAGGACTTTATTGGGGAACAGTGTGTACTTCCAGGACTTTTTAAAATTTTTTTCCAAGTCAAGTTGTTGTCCTTTCAATCCTAGTTGTGGAGGGTGCCGTTCAGCCTCAAGTTGCTGTCCTTTCAGTCTTAATTGTGGAGGCGCAGCCCAACTCCAGGTCCAGCCGCCGTTTCTAGTTGTAGGGGGCACAGCCCACCATCCCTTGCGGGAGTCGAACCGGCAACCTTGTGGTTGAGAGGACGCGCTCCAACCAACTGAGCCATACGGGAGGCAGCTCAGCTCAAGGTGCCGTGTTCAATCTTAGTTACAGGGGGCGGAGCCCACCATCCCTTGCGGGACTCGAGGGATCGAACTGGTAATCTTGTGGTCAAGAGCCCACTGGCCCATGTGGGAATCGAACCGGCAGCCTTCGGATCCAGGAGCATGGAGCTCTAACCACCTGAGCCATCGGGCTGGCCCCATATATTTATTTTTAATACCTAAAACCAGGTGGACCTCTTCCCACCCTTAAAACTGATCCTGCTTAATTTATTCTATAATTGAATCTATCTGTTTTAAAGCATCATTCTATGCGTGAGATCTCTGTAGTATATGGGGTAACTACCCTCCTTTAGAAATTTCACATTAACATAGTACAGCACGGTGAGGATTCAATCTACATGAGTTTCTAGGTAGTCTCTGACATAACGTCTACAAAGTTCACATATATTTCTTATATACAAATGGCCAACTGAGAATGGGCACCATATGCTATTGACAAAAATAAAGAAAAAGAGGATAACCCTCTAAAGCAATTCTCTTGGACATCCTTTTGATTGTAGTACCATTCCCTCTTGCTTTGTTTTCATTTTTTAACTTTTTAATATAGAAAAATTTAAACATCACCAAAAGAAGACAGAACAATATAATGAATCCCGATGTACCTATTACCCAGCTTTAACAATTATCAACTCTGGGCCAATTTTGTTTCATATTTTATTTCGAAGAAAATCCCAGACATCATATAATTTTTACCCTTAAGTATTTTAGTACTAGCAGTCTTAAACTTTTCTCTGTCTTATCTTATTAACTCCTCCCATCTCCAAAAAATCTCTTTTTGGAAAACACATTTATTCATTCCACACTTATTGAGCACTTACTACACACCAGATATTGCACGTAAATTATTTCACTTAATTTTCACAATAATCTTGCTAGATTTTATCACTCTATTTTATAAAAAAGCAAACTAGGACTCACAGATGATACAGATAATAAATGTGAAGTCAAGATTTGAACTCTTCTGATTCTATGTCCAGTACCCATTTCGGTATACCACTGCCTTTCTGAGGGAAACATATTACCCTGAGTTTTCATTGTGTTTAAGAGTATAAAGCCTTGTACAACCTGAAAAAAGATACTTTGTTCTATTTTGCTGTAAGGCAAAGAAGGAGGAAAAGCCTGGTTGATAACAGAACAAGGGAAAAGAAGGCAGGTAGGCTAATTCCTGGGGCCTTAAAAAAGAAAACCCACAGGGGATAAGAGGGAACTGGTACACAGAAAAAGATGTCCTAAGGTGTCATTTCCTAGAGTATCTTCAGTGAAACTATATATTCTGACTTAAAAGGGCCTGTGGGGGAATCTACTGGTGTTCTGTGATTATAAAATTTGGGGAAATTTTGGGTAAAACAGAATTCATCAGTGTTCTTGACCATAGTGTTTCTCAGAGCTTTTAAGGTGCTAATGTATATCATCAGTCTAAGAGAAGCTATGGTGTGTAGCAATTCTCAAACTCAGTTAACGCTACATGGTCTTAGGTGGAATATATGATGGAGTTGGTGTACTGTGGAAGACACTTTGGGAAACAGTCCTAGGAAGTTTACTGGCAAAAAGCTCCAGTGTCCCACAGTTTTTCACCCAAGACAATTGGAGCTTGATCCCTGCCTCAAGTCTTGAGAGTTCTCAGTTGTAGCTGAGAGTTGTGCGAGTTCCTATCTAGTCGCTGATGAGGAAGAAAAGATTTCCTATTCCACTCTGGAAGGGCAGTGTGTTCTTTGCATTCTCTCAATGTATGTCTCCATATCATTGAAATGCATGTATTATGTTAGTATAATTTTGCACTTCAAATATATTATTGATTAAGTGACAATCTATTAGTTAGCTAGCTTGGAATTCTAATCATTATTAATAACATTTTTGGAGAAGAAAAAGTATTTCACATAATGAACACACCAATGTACATATGTGGTGAAAAACCCAATAACACAAAATTTACCATCTTAACCATTTTTAAGTGGGCTGTATAGTAATGTTAACTATATGCACCTCGTTGTGCAACAGATCACTAGAACTTTTTCATCTTGTAGAACTGAAACTTTATACTCACTAAACAATTCACCTTTTCCTTGTCCCTCCAAGCCCTGGCAACCACCATTCTACTTTCTGTTTCTAAGAGTTTGACTACTTTAGATACCTCATATAAGTACCCAAAGTAACTTTTAAAGTAAAACACAACTGTACTCTTGGTACTAATTGCCTTTTGCACATCAAATATTTATTACGTGAATTAAGATTTTAGTATAGAGAAAACTGGGACAATGAAATTTTTCTTTTGTAAGAAGTAGGTTAATTAGAAAAACAGATATTGAATTAGGTCTAGAATCTTAGACAATTTCTGATATGCTGGAATAGCTCCAATGTGTTACTTGCCAGAAAGGCTTTCAAGGAAATAAAAAAGATAGACAATATTACACTTCCTATGCCAGCTGGATATCAAAAAGTCACATGATTTAAAAATTTATGAAATGTTCACTTGATTAAAAAGACCCAAAATTATTTCCATTAAGAAATAACTTTTTGGGCCAGCCTGGTGGCTCAGGCGGTTGGAGCTCTGTGCTCCTAATGTCAAAGGCTCCCGGTTCGATTCCCACATGGGCCAGTGGGCTCTCAACCACAAGGTTGCCGGTTCAACTCCTCAACTCCTGCAAGGGATAGTGGGCTCTGCCCCTGCAACTAAGATTGAGCTGAGCTGCCACTGAGCTCCCGGATGGGTCAGTCGGTTGGAGCGCATCCTCTCAACCACAAGGTTGCCGGTTCGACTCCTTGACTCCCACAAGAGATGGTGGGCTGGTGACCCCTGCAACTAACAACGGCAACTGGACCTGGAGCTGAACTGCACCCTCTACAACTACGATTGAAAGGACAACAACTTGACTTGGAAAAAATCCTGGAAGTACACACTGTTCCCCAATAAAGTCCTGTTCCCCTTGCCCATTAAAAAAAGGAAAAGTTAATTCTTTAAAAAAAAAAACAAACTTTTTTTCGATTAGTTTATTCATTTATTCTATTCTTTAGATTCCACATGTAAGTGAGATCATATGATATTTGTCTTTCTCCATCTGACTTATTTCAGTTAGCATAATGTTCTGTATGTCAATCCATATCGTTGCAAATAAAAAATAACTTTAATTAATGAAAGAATAGATTTTTTAAAAAATTATTCTGAAATATAAAATAATAAAATTTATTTGTACCTTTTTTCAATTGGACGTACAAAAATTTTAAAGTTTACCTGAGAGCTACTGAATATAGGCTTTTTGCCAAGTCTTCGATCATCACCTTTGTCAAATGCAGCTGTAAAAAGAAACAGCAATTTATTTTTATAGGAGGTACTATTATTAACATAGAATTAGAGGGAAAATAGTATACCTACCAAACAAAGGTTGTTTCGATGCAAAATAATTTTAAAATAGCTGAAATCAATCTAGTACACATAGAAAATTCCCTATTATATTTTAGAAGTTTTTTTAAAGAACCATATTTTCAATCATATTTTCTAGTCCCTATAGATTTTGATATTAAAATTAATGAGAAATGTACAATTTCACAGAGAAGATTCATACATTTATATTTTCTCAAGCTGTAAAATTTTAGAGATAACTGGTTTCATTTAATTTGCTAAATTTCAAAAAATTACAGATTGTAGCAAATGTCATATTTTATAAACTTACATATGAAAAAATGTTTATCCTAAAAAACATAAAAATACTCTGTTGAAATGAATTACAAATATTTTCTGGTTTTGCAGGTATATCATGAGGAGGAAAGAAAAAAATAAGATTCTATTGAAAATGAAACAACAAACAATCCTCAAACTCACATTATTTTTAGAATTACATAAAAATTCATTTGTAGATTAGGTTTATTGGGAATTACTGGGGAACTCACGTTTATGTTCTTCAAATAAGAATTTGAATGACATCAGGGAAATGTATAGGAATAATGGTACAAGAGCTATACATACAGTTTAGCTAACGTATTTTTGCTTTTTGAAGGTTATGGGCTTTAAAATATATTTTGAAGAAATACACATAATTTCCAAAAATTATCTGATTTTTATTAAACCAGCTAATGTAAAATACATTATATTATCTGTAACTCTACTATACATCTCTATTATCTCTATTCTATAGGATCTGTGATATAAGACAAAGCAGAAATGGCATAATCAGGACTGATTTATAGTTAGCAAATGACTTTGCACAATAATATACAGGAAGAAATTAATACAAGATTTCTTTCAGAGGTCAGTAACTCAAACTAGAATACAAGAAATGTTATAACAAAGACAACCTAGAATCACTGCTTTTTCTGGGATTTCCCAATGCAGTAATTGTCCATAAGTCAGGAATCATTATAATTCAATACACTTAAGATTAAAAAACATTATTTTTACACTGATATGATGTAATAGATTGAAAAATTCTTTTTGATAATTAGTTGGATTACCAATAACTTGTTTTAGATATGTATGTGTGTGTGTGTGTGTGTGTGTGTGTACATGTAATTTCAATTAGCACTTTGAAGAATTAAGATAAAGAATATTGAGGCCCAACTTAACCATGTACTCCTCTAAAGTGGAGAAAAAAAGTTTACTGCTAATCAGAAGAGAGCTGACCTTATTTCTTCACATTGTATAGATTTTATAGTAAAGATTAAACTGTTATCTAAAAATCAATACAGAAATGGTCACAGGAAAAAAATTCCAATTTCTAAAGACCTTCTCATGATTTTTGTTGTTTTATGATTTTGTTGGAATTTCCTTGAAAAGTGTTCTTGAAATCACATCTAGCTACACTATTATTTTATGCTCATAATGCAAGACAGAGCAGATCATATTCTGACTGAACCATTAAAGAATTTAACATGTCTATGTACTATCAAGAATATATCATATACAGCTTCCATGTTCTATAGTACAAAAACATTTGCTTCATAAAATATAGTCTCTTAACTTAAAATGTTTAAAAGTACACTTGCTGAATCTGCCAATATTTTTTCTAAGGCACCTGCTTTAACCCAAAAATAGTCATGAAGCCATTTTTAGTTCCATAGCCTCAAATTTTTATTCTAATATTTTTGAAACAAACACACATTCTGAGCAATATACATCTTTTGTTTAATGCTAATGTGTCAAATGGTGCCTATTAAATGTCAGAGACCACTGTGCGGCTCCTGAGGGACACTCCGCAATAGCACACACCGTATCACTGAACAAATCAATTATGAAATAAAGCCATCTAATCTGGGCAAAACCACCAGAAAAGGTATCTTACGCAAAAGATAGAAAAGCCTTATGGAAAAATATATTTAAAAAGAGAGAGAAAGTATATTTAATAATCTGTTCTATATGGATTACATTTTCTTACACTTCTAATCTCTCTAAGTAAAACAAGAATGCTTTTAAGCAAATTTGGCTAGTACATTGTTTCTAATATAAAGTAAGATTAAAAATTTATACATATATAAAATGATTCATATATATACATATATATGAAATTATTTTCATCTTCTAGGAAGAGCAAAAAAGCACGATTTATTAAAACTGCCTAAACATACTATCACTAGTTTCAATTAGCAAGCTATTATTGAACAGAAGCAAACAAACATTAATCCTACCACTTATTAGAATCCCCTCAAAATATCTCGTCACAAAGATTATAAGAATAAAAAAATCTCATGGCTAACATACCTGCTTGGATTTTCTGTTGATCATCTGTGCTCATCAGCTTCCAGCTTCCTGTGTGACGAACAGCATAGAAAGACTGAACCAGGAAGATCCACAGCTTATCACGCAGAGCCTGGATCTTGCACGTAAAACCCTGTGTTCAAGCAACAAATCAGCAGCTGGTGAGAGCCACATTGTCATAGCAACCAGTCATTATTCCTTTCCGAATCTACTTATTCCTAAGCTAACTCAATGATGTCATCACTTAAGGTTTTTAAGATCATCGGGTACATGTTATTTATGAAGGCTTATTCTTCACAACAGAATTTTATAGTGAACGTGAAACTAAATCTTATCCTGTCAACCAAACATTTTAAACCACCAATGGCCTTCACATGAATAGCTTCCCCAGCCTTTTTAAATTCACTATGACATTACAAGGTCAAATACTCTATGCAATAGTAATAAATATGATGAAATTATTTATCATTCTTGTTGAACAAATACAAAATGTCAATAATTTGCAATTAGCTTATCAATTACCATTGATTAATTGTATTTTAAATAATATTTTAATTTTGCTTTTTCCCTGTCAATCCTATTTTAAATGATTATTTAAAGACAAAAAGGAATTAAGAATTTATTATAAAAATAAGATACTGATGATGAAAAATTTTTAAAAATTCTATATAAGTTTTATATTTAGGCAATTTAACGTAGTGACCAAAGAGAAATTACTAGTTATACTATACCAATTAATATTTTAAGTACCAAACTATGTTTAGAAATAGCAAGTAAAACTGCCAAATTCTAAACTTTTATAATAAGTCCATTTGGAGGTAAATGAAATTAAAAAATGTTTGTACTATAAAAAAAATTCTAAATATACACGAAAGTAGAGGCTATAACCAATCTCCAGGTGACCATTATGGAGTTTCAATGAACCAAGCAACATTTAAAATGTGCATATATTTTAAAATCTTAAAACAGTTCAAATGTTATACCATTTTAATGAACTTTATTACATTCAATACCATTTCTTTTGTACTGTCAGAGTTCAGTAACACGTCCAGAGCCATAAGAAGAGAGCAACTATTCTCAGTGGTAATGTTTTCTTCGATTGCTTTTAAAATTTTGTCCAACAGATCAGCTGTGCTGCTCATTGCTTGTGACTACAAAACACAGAAACTGGTATTTAATAGGAATACATGTAAAATGTGTAAAAAATGTGAAAGTCTGGCATAATAGCAGACCATCATAACTGGCTGAATGAAACCAACCAAAAATCTTATTTCTTCTGTTAATAATATTATTAGAATTATATGATTATAATAATTATTAGAATTACATAATTATAATATTATAATTATAATCTCCCTTTTGTTAAAAATATCTGCACACACACACACACACACACACACACACATTCTTAACAGCCAAAATAGTCCTAAAAGCAGAACCTTTTAAAAATAAGTAATAGTTCTTTATTCAACTACTAAATTTAAACAAAGTGGGTCCCTAGTAAAACAAAGAATTTCACATGTACCATAATTGTATTACTGACCGAAACAATATCTTTATGACTTTGGTTTCTAAAATATGGCTTATGCTGATAGAGCTAGAGTTGGCCAGAGTTAACATTGTGCCTTGCCAGGGTATGCAAACCTGTCCCCTCCTGCCTTCATTATCTTGTGAGCCAAAAATCCTTTCCATCATTGCTCTAAATCCTATGCAAACATGCCATCTGCTACGGAATTTATTTAAGCCATCCTAATTTAATCAAAGGCAACCTGCATTTAAAAACTCTTGCATAATTATAATCAGAACACAAAGATGGAACTAAATATAGGACATAATTTTACACATAGTACCTGTAAAAAAAGAGCAAAATTTTCACTTTGAATGATCTTGGAGAAGTTTTCTATAATAAATGCAACACATTCTTCTTGGAGTTGAGACGCCATAGTCAGTGCAGCTTCTGTCCACTTCACTCTGGGTAAACTCATGATTAGCCTGTCACTTTCCATCAGAAGAAAAGCAGCATTCCTATCATTCTTATAATTAAAAAAAATATGGAAAAAAAAGTTAGATTACTACTCACAAAAAAAAAATTTCTAAGCAAATCAAATATTTTTGTTTTCATGTGATGTTTCCTGCAAAAAAACACAATTTCAGGTAGCTAATATCCTTGTCATTAGTTTTACATGTAATACTTATTTATTCTATTCATTCATTCAAAATTACCCAAAATAAAGGGCAAACTTTAAATTGGGAAGAAGTCACCTTTAAAAGATAGCTAAAACAAACCTGAGAGCAAAGTTATAACTACAAAGAAAAACTGGACTTTCCTGAAATTTTCACTGCTGAATTAATTTTTGTCCTTATAGATATCATTTGTCACTACATGGCTACACTGACCTAGCCTTAATTCTTTTATGACTATAAAGTACATGTTCTTTATTACAAATTTAGAAAGGCTAAAAATTACTTATACTCCCCAGTAATATTTTTTCCTCCTCTCTAATTAGGTATGACTCCTCTTTTTATATCATTCAATGATGATTCATTTTTATACCATAGAAAAAATGTTCACAAATACTGATATCTATGGAAAATGGAATGACAATACACAATTACTATGGGCTCCAAGGAAAAGAAAAAAATAGCAACTTATAAATTACTACATTTTATTTATGTTTGATTTCTAGTTGTTAAAACAATGCTTGGTAAATAACTATTTATTGAATAGTTACCTGATAAATTGTAGTAGGTTGAAAAATATGGCCACAAATCCTTTCTAGCTCTATCCATCAAAAGGTGGAATCTATTTTCTCATCCCTAGACTGGCCTTTTCACTTGCTTGCACAAATAGTGGTATTGTCCAAATTCCAGAGCCTAGGCCTCAAAAAGCCTTGCCGCTTCTCTTTACCCTCTTGGAATTCTGAGAACACGAGGCCATACAGAAACCTGGTAAGAAAGACCACATGGAGTGGGAGGCCCAGCCTCCAACTTAGAGAAGTTGAAAGCAGCCATAGGACTGTGTTCAGGCAAGATCAGCAGAAGAATCACCCAGTCAACCCACAAAATTGTGAGAAACAATTAACTGTAGTTTTAAGCCACTTAGTTTTGGAGTGGTTTTGGACATGGCAATAGATAACTGATAAATCTGGAAATGATAGCCTGAAATCCTTAACATAGGCTGCAAGATGTTAATTTTGCACACCCTCTGTATCTTTCAGATCTCACCTCAAGCACTACTTCTTCCAATTCCTGTACCTACATCAGATTCCCTTTACACATGCCATCAGAGAACCTGTTCCTTTTCCTTAGACCACTTAATTCATTGGTAATTATTCAATCATGAACATAACTATTTGACTAATATCCGTCTCTCTTACTAGGCTGTATGTTCACTGAGTGCGAAACCATGCCTATTTTGGCTCACCACTGTATCCCAGGAGTCTAGTATAGAAATGGGTCCTGGTCGACACTCAAGTAATTGCTGATCTTTTAGCATTATCAGAGACTCAGAGTTTATAAGTGAATTCCTAAGCTTAATTAAGTTTAATTCTTGAACACCAAGACTTTAAAAATTGTACCCACTTAAGAATAATTTTTTTTTTTTTTTTAAAGTAGGGCACAGCTCACAGTGGCCCATGCAGGGATCGAACTGGTAACCTTGGGGTTATTAGCACCACGCTCTAACCAACTGAGCTAACTGGCTACCCAAGAATTATTTTAAAACATGTACTTCCTCTGCTTTATTTACTAGAGTAAAAACAAATCACACTTTTCCATAATTTGACTTTGTCTGTTTTTCAGTACCAGCATCCTTTCCTCTTCTGGTGACTTCCTGAGTAATGGTGCAATTACTAAGAGTTTTAGGCAATAAACCCAATTTGCTCTACTATAGGGATTTTTCTGATAGTAGAGCCAAATGTAAGGTATTCAAATAAACTTGACAGGTATCTACAAAGTGTTTAGTACATATATACATATGTTATGTGCTCAGACAGTAATATATTTTTCAAAATACAGATATAGAGTAGAGTTGTCATAATTTAGTTTGCAATCTATTGAAAAACTAAAATATGTACATAAATGCTAATATAGGTGATATGTGATCTTATTTCATACTGATGTGAATATATGATAACATTAAACGTCAGAGTAGCTTGACATTCAAAGAAGGAAGAAAACGTAATACACTTCTAGACCAAACACAAGAAATTTTAATTCAATAGTTAACATAATACATGGTTCAAACTTCAAAAATACACAAAGGACATTACTAAGAAACGTCTCCCTCTTCTTTCTGTCCCGAACCACCCATTTTCCCTTGTCCCAATCAATGTTATTTATTTTCTGTATCTTTCTAGTTATTTTATGTATATACAAAAAAATATATGTATGTAATTTTCCCCTTATTTTACTCAACTGGAGGCATTAATATGCACAGTACTCTCTATACTTTGCCTTTCACACTTAGCAAACATCTGGAATATTTTTCTTATCAGAATATAAAGAGCCTTGTTATTGTTTAACAGCTATGTAACAGTCCATAATATGGATGTATCATAAGTCATTCAACCAGTCCTCTTACATTTGTTGTTTCCAATTTTTTGCTATTGTTATAATGTAATAACCTTGTAGATAACATTATTTCACACATATGTGAATATATCTATAGGATAAATTCCTAGAAACAGAATTGCTGGGTCAATGCTACTTGTCTTAGGCTGGGTTCTGTCTAATAACTGAGCCTGAGAAACAGGCTTCTTTGCAGATAGTTTATTTTGAGATGTGATCCCAAGAGGATCTGAGGCATTGGGACAGAGAAACAGGGAAGGAGGGAAAGCCACGGAAGGGTATGTTTTCTAGTTGCTAGCGATACAGAGTGTAGCAACAACACCCAAAGTTTGTTAGAAATATTGAATCTCAGGCTCCACTCCTGACTTACTGAATTAGAATCTACATTTAACCAAGATCCTGAAGTGTTTTATATATACATTTAAGTTTGAGAAGCACTGATATAGCTTTCACTGTTGTAGGCAACGAGGGCTCAATCTTGCTGGGGACCCTCTGAAGAACCACAGAGAATGCGCTTTGATTATTCATCCAAGGGACAGAACAGGGGAACATTTAACCACTGGCTCCCAATATCCCATTGGTCAAGATTTGTTCCCTGGGGGTTTAATTCCCTTTTACTTCCAGGTTTGCATAGATGTCAGAATTGCAGAGCTACAGGTACCCTGTGGGAGTAACAGTGACGCCTCCAGGCAGAAAGGGAGAAAGTGTGATGTGGCTGAGGGAAGTGCTGTCAGTTGATATTCGTGTGCAGCTGGATGCTGCAGCAATGATAGGAGTACACACATGGGCCAGGAGGGTATGAGGGGAGCAGCAGGAGTACCCAAAACATTGGCAGCGTATATTCAATGGAGCACTGCTTTCCAAACTATAGGTTCCTCTCCTAACAACCTAGAAAAGTATTTTTAGTGATTCGCAATCAGCATTACAAAACAAAACAAAACAGGAGGGATGGGGGAGAAAAGAGAGGAGAAGAGAGGAGAGGAGAGAAAAGAAGAGAAGAGAAGGACAGAAACTATCAATACATATGTAATAACGGTAAGTATTCTTTTGTGAAACTTGTTTTGGTTCTATATGTGTGAGTATACTGGGTTACAAAACCAGAATTTCTTACTTTAGGGCACAGTCAAAAAAGTTTGAAAAAGTTATGCTAATTTATACCCTTCCCTGCACCCTTATTAACATAGTACAAATTTCCTTATTTTTTTTTCAGTCAAAAAGGTGGAAAATGGCTTAACACTGCAATTTTATGTCCATTTCTCTTAAATAAATGAAGCTGAGAATTTGTTCATCAAATTAAGAGATGTCTGTATTTTCTTTGTGAACTGTCTAATCTTATCCTATGTTTAGCTGTTTCTTTCCTTTTCTTAAATCAACTTGTAGGAACTCTGTATTAGGAAAAATAGAATCATGAGTATGATATGAACTGCCTTTTGACTTTGCTTATGATTGGTTTATATTATACAGAAATTTTGCATTTTTATGTAATGAAATTTTTTTATGGCGTCTGAATTTTGTATCCCTATTTCCTGCCAAGGTTATAAAATAATTTCCCCAGAGTTTATTGCAGTATTTTAATGATGTAATTTTTCTTACATCCAAACCTTTGATCCATTTGGAATATATCCTGGCATATCAGGATGTAAAGTATAGATCAGACTTAAATTTTTTCCAGCTGCTTCCTGGTTGTATTAACACCATATATTGAAGAAACACAATGACTCATACTATTTCTTTTTCTTTTCTTTTTTTTTTTACTCATACTATTTCTTAATCCTTATGATATAGTGTTAATCAAATAGGCCTTCAGCTACCCTTTGGCCTTAGGACTAATAGCATAAAATATATACAACTTTAGTTTTACCGTAGTGACCACCCACACAACTAGACTGTCTTAACTTTCCTAAATTTAAAAACACTTCATAATTTGCCTTTTTAAAGAGCTTAAACAAAGCGTTTTGAAATAGAAAAATTTAATCATGTTTTGAAATAATTCAAGTAATTACATTATGAAGTCCTAACTTTTCTAACACCTTTCTTTCTTCCACTCATTCCCCCACCCTCTCCCTTCCTTACAAAAGCAATGGTTTGTACTTGGGAGGAGGGAGCAATCGCATTTTACTTGAACTGCTGCATAGTGACCAAGAAAAAGAAAAACCTCAAAGTCCCACACATTAAAACTTTTTAAAAAATCTTCAAATATAGTCCAGCGCAGCACTTTCTTATCTCCCGTAGGATAAGACACTGTGCACATATCACTGATGGAGTAAAGTGACTATCATGGTACATGTGGTTGAACTGAATTAGAACTAAAAACCACTTAAGACTGCTTGCTCTTTCTTTCATTTTTTCGGATAACATATTTCTAATTTTAATTTACAAAAATATTCTATTTTTTAATCGAAAACTAAATACCGGGGGTGCCAAAAATATATATACACATGACTTGTATTCACCTTTTGTTATCGGCATATATTGAATATTACAGTTTTAATACAGTTTTTTTCTTTCTTAAAATGTGTATACACTTTTTTGGCACTCTCTATATATATATATTTTTTTTTTCTTACTACTTTTGTTTTTTTTATTTTTAATTTTTTATTAATTTCAGGTGCACAAGACAAAGTAATACTTAGACGTTTATCATTTGTATATTTTATTTATATAACAAAATATGAGGACTATATTAATGTTTCTTAAAACTTGAATATTCACAAAAAAAGACAAAATTTCAAGTTTTCATTATAATCACCACGATGCCAAAAGACTACTGATCAAAGTGGGTGTTTGGCTTTTCTAATGTTCATCTTTTTATCTGTCTTAAAAGGAAAAAGCAAGTGTTCACAAAGCTTACAAGGACCCAATTAGAACTATAAAATCAAAATAAAATATGGTAGGAGAGGAAAGGCATAATATGAAGGGCTTATTCTTCAGTTAAACCATTTGTAAAAAAAAAAAACCAAAACAACTTCTTAATAAGACATTCAGTTAAGATTCCTCCCAATCTGGCGTTAGCCTCTCCCCATACTTATCTTTTTTTATTGCAGTTACAGCAGAATATTAGAACTGCCCAGTCTCTAGGACCTTGGACACATTTTAAAAATCTATCAGAAATGCCCTAATGTACTTTATTTTGAAATTGTCCTCTATCTTCAGGTTCACCTTAAATTACCTCTCATCCTTCTAATCAGAATCAATTGTTTTAACCTCTGAGATCCCACATACATACCTGAAATACAAATTATACTTATTCATTCATTTATTTACTTGACAATATATACCGCGTGCCTGATAAGTGCTAGACACTGTTCCAAGGCTGAGGCTATGAAGGTAAATGAGACTGACATGGAACTTGCTGTTAGCACTCATATTCTAACTTGTATTTTTACTTACTGTGTTTCCCCGAAAATAAGACTGGGTCTTATATTAATTTTTGCTCCAAAAGATGCATTAGGGCTTATGTTCAGGGGATGTCATCCTGAAAAATCATTTTCTGGTTAGGTCTTATTTTCGGGGAAACACGGTGGTTAAACGCCAATTCTTCCATCAATCTGTGAGTTCCTTGAAGTCAAGGCCCACGTTTCTTTAAAGAAAAATCTTTGCCCATGTTGGGCACCTATCATATTATCTTTAGAATGGGAGCAATTGGTTTTAAGACTTGGCTTTGTCATTTACTGACATCGTGAACTTGAATAAAGCACTTACCTCTCTGATTCTCTTTTCTCGTGTGAAATAGAGATAAAAGTACCTGTCTTATACCAAATTTCAAAAAATAAAAAGTATGTTTTGAATGGTAATGGTCTTAAAAAGCCACCAAATACTCCTCCTCCTCCTTGTAGTAGTAGTAGTAGAAGTACTAGTCGTAAATAATGTTTTTATCTCTGTTGAACTGAATTATAGCTGGGCCATCTGTTTGCCTTGATGAGCAAGGAAGAACTTCACTGACCAAAGAAACTAATGCAAAATAGTAAGCAACAAAATTACAAAAGTCCTTGGAACTGGGCACTAGCAGATGACACAGCTGGCTCCCTGACAGGCATGACAGTCTCAACCTGCTGGCCTCAGTCCGTAGGGGATGCTGACACTGCCATCATAGACACCTCCCTTCTCTCCTTTCCGCTGGAAAGCAGGGCCACAAAGGAAACCTAGAGTGTCCTGGAGGCAGAGTGTTGCTGAAGGAAGCATGGTGCTCAGCTCCTACCTAGCTCTGCCACTTCCTGGCTCTGTGACGTGGCCCAGTCCCCTGACCTCCTGTCCTAGTGAGGCACTCACCATCTCGCATTGATTCCCTACTTGTACAAAAACAACACAAAACTACAAAGTCCTTCATTAGCATAAACAGATTTACACTGATTTTTTTGCAGTGGTATCTCACCAGTTGATGGCTTACTTATTCTCCCTGTTAGATTTAGATGTATCTTCTACATGGCCCAATCTGACGTATCATTCAGGGTTCAACCAGAGAAACAGGACCACTAGGAGGCATTTATATACATACAGGAATTTGTTATAGGGATTTGATCTTATGCAATTGTGGGAGAAGATTAAATAGTCTCTGTATGTGATGTTGTAGTTTGAAGTCCACAGGGCAGGCAGTCAAGAAGGGAAGATGGACATAAAGTGCAGAAAAGCAAGGACAAGCTGACACCCACAAAAATGGACCCATTTCGGTTCTTACTGCCTCCAATCTGGATGAAATGGGTGTCCTTCAGGAGGGACCTTTCATCATGGAGGTAAACACACCCCTGGCCTATAGGTAAGAGAAGCCAAAGGGGATACAGCGCAAGGTGGAGGAGCTGCAGGCCTGGCTGCTGTTCCACGCCAACAAGGTGAGTCAGTAAATAAGCAACATGTAGGAGCTAAAAGTGTTTGCTCCTATCTTCCTAGTGTTTAAAAAAAAGTTGCTGCTTTGCTTCTACCCTTCAAATCTCATGCCAAATGGTCTTTTAGGGCCACTCTAACTAGAAACATACAAAGAAGTAAATTCTGGGAAGCATTGTTTATTCTAGCCGAGCTGACCCATTACAAAGCCACTTCTTGTCAACCTGGCACCCATACACATCTCCTTAAACCATACTAAATTCCCAAAGGGAGACAGTAACAAAGTCAGGCTTCTGCCTAACATAACTATCTGCTATACAACTAACCCCTTCCTTCAAAGAAGACAAAAAATTCTCGTTTTATCTTTGGGTGATTGTTCTTCAAACTGATTCACACTCCCCTTTGGTATCCTGTAACTTAATAAGAGAGATATAAAGTTAACTATTGTTAGCGTATCTCATATTAGATGGTAGGGGAATGAGACTGGAAAAAATACTTGGTTTAATATGTACACAAACATTCATACCAAAAAGGGAAATGAATATGTTATATCATAACTATTACGGTGCTCATGCCTATAACTGGTCACTTGGTCATAGCTGGTATTTATAACTCTACCTTTTTTCCACTTCCGCTGCATATTCCCTTTGCCCTCAGCGAGTACCTCTGCTATTTGTAGTTCTTTCTCTGGTAGCGTGGCCCAAACTTTCATTCCTGAAGTATCTGGGCCATTGTCAGTGCTGCCTACATTGGGTTGTTAGTTTCCACTGATTTTAATCGTAGGACATGGAAGTACTGCATTCCAAATGCACTCCTTATTATCCACATTATATAGTATCGACCTGATTTCCCCTTGATAGTCGGGCTCAATCAACCAGTAATCCCCTTTCTTTGCTTGTTGATTTACCAAGTAGCCAGATGGAGGCAGTCTCAACTTTCAATTCAGTAGAATAATTGTGTCCCCAGATGGAAGAATTCCGCTCTTTGGAACTAAGATCTTTAGGATCAGGAGAAACTAAAGTGCAGAAGCAAGAATTTTGTTATTTGATCACCAGGATTAATTGTAGGTGGAGCCACTCTTCATTTCCTAGTTTCTGGACCCACGAATCCTAGTAATGGGAGAAACAGAAACATACTCGTACATCAAAAACTAACTTAGAGCACAGACAGCCTCCTGGAGGGTACTGCTCCAATCCCAGAAGGCATTGCCAACGTAGTTGGCACTGCGAGTGAGTCTTCAAAAGGCCATTCCTCCATCCTATCAAGCCAGCTGCTTCAAGATGACAGAAAACATGTAAGACCAATGAAACTGAGCATGGGCCCATTGCTGTTCTTCATTTGCTGTGGAGTGAGTTCCTTAGTAAAAAGCAATGCTGTCTGGAATACCATGGTAGAAAAGGCATGCTGTAAGTCTGTGGATAGTGGTTTTAGCAGAAAAACTAGGAGCAAGGAAGGCAAATTCATACCCAGAACAAATGTCTAGTCCACTGAGAACACAGCACTGCCTTCTCCATGATGAAGTGGTCCAATGTAATTAACCTGCCACCAGGAAGATAGCTGGTTCTCTTGGGGAATGTTGCCATACAGAAGTTTCAGTGTTAGACCCAAATCCACCTTAGTGAGTGGAAGTCCATGTTGCTGAGCCAATGCATAACCCACACATCCCTGGCACCATATGCCTTTTGTTTATGAGCCAATATATACCTCCTAGTAGTTCTGCTTCTCTGATTGAACCCTAATGAATTTGGTATAAAGGAACAGAATCTTGAAGAAAAATTCTCAGAATTGGTTCTGAGTTATCTAGAATTGGTTCTCTCATCTTGCTTTTACAATATAAATAAAACATTTATATTTAAAACATAGAAAGTACCTACACAAAACTGACTAAACTTTTTGAAGACAAACACAAACAAGGGCACTTGGATTATACTTACTAAGGACTGAATTAACATATTAAGACAACTTTTCTGAATCTCAGGAGGTATATTTGCAAAGCTTCTCTCAGACCAAAACCTTGCAAAATGCTTTACAATCCACCTGTTAAAAATCAAAGAATCCCAAGTTAGAAAAATTAAAATATTTTTTCATTATTATATTTAAAAATATTTGCATTTTCAATTTGTACATATCTATGTTTTGACTAACCCTTACAGTTAATTTTCTGAGCTCCACGATAGACTTACGTATGCTCCCTTTTCAGTAAACATATATTTTAAATCCACTTTGGGTTAATGTGTATGGATTTTAACATAAGTAACAATGGTTGAGCTAAAATAAAAATTGATCACAAGCATTTTGAGCATTATCCATATCAATAATACTCCTCAACTGTCGTAACTAATTAAGCATTAAGCTACATACATACATTATGCCCAAGAAAATATGCCAAGTCTAAAAGTTCCCAGAAAATTAGGAGAATGGAAGAACAAAAATCCCTAAATTAATCATATCAGCATTATTTCAGATCACTTACTTCATGCAGTCAGCAAAAAGACTTTCCACTCCAACTGAATGAGCAATAATCAGGCATTCTAGAATAGATGCCAACCTTCTGGGAACAGGCTAAAATTGATAGAAAACACTACATTTACTTTTTTCAATTTACAGAAGCTAAAAGTATTTGATTCACAAAGATGATCTGATTTATGTACCGAAACTGCAGAATAAATACGTGTAATTCAATAGTCTGTTATTCTTTTAATACCAAGTATCACTAATAACTTTTAGTTTTGTAGAGTAGCACTGGAGCTCTTTTAGCGGCCAGAATGCACACCATCTCTATTCTAATTTCATTTAGCTTAAATGTTTTTTTTAAAAGTAAAGTGGTACAATAATTTCTAGCACATAATGTTGTAATATAACCATTTGGTCTCATCTGTTTCTTAAAGTATAAATACAACTTTAAGTAATCGTGCAATGGGAGGTTCTGCATTGACCTCAGATAAAATGATAGAATTTAATTATATATATATTTAAAAGCACATATACAGAAATAATGAACTAAAACAACAAACATATAAAATGTAGATACAAATAGTGAAAACGCATTGCTCTCGGTGTTAAACCTCTGTGCTACATGTTGCCTGTGCCACCGTTTCAGTTTTTTGGAACCACGTTCTTAGCACATCTATCGCCCATCAGGGTGAACAGAGTTCAACTTCTCTTTGTACACATTCACTCATTGTGATTTGAGGTTTACACACTTAATAAAGACCGACTATCAGCCAATTTGTGTATATAGTCTCCAAATGTATACTTCTGAAGATCCCCTACTCTGAGAAGAGCAAGAGTTTCTTTTTTTTCTTTTTTTTAAAATTTTTATTGGGGAATATTGGGGAACAGTGTGTTTATCCAGGGCCCATCAGCTCCAAGTCGTTGTCCTTCAATCTAGTTGTGGAGGGTACAGCTCAGCTCCAAGTCCAGTCACCGTTTTCAATCTTAGTTGCAGGGGGCACAACCCACCACCATCCCATGCGGGAATTGAGCCAGCAACCTTGTTGTTGAGAGCTCACGCTCTAACCAACTGAACTATCCGGCCGCCTCTCTGGAAACTCAGCGGCAGCTCGTTGTCTCTAATCTAGTTGGGGAGGGTGCAGCTCACTGGCCCATGTGGGAATCGAACCAGCAACCCTGTTGTTCAGAGCTCGCGCTCTAACCAACTGATCCATCTGGCCACCTGAGCAAAAGTTTCTTTAGACATGTCTCCAGCAGAGTCCTTTCTATAAGCAAGGCCAGTGATTTCCAACTTTTAAAATTATGAATTGCTATTAATTTGTTTTTCTAATACCCTTCTCCTAAAAGTGTTATACTAGTGTTTCAGAAATTTAATATAAGTATATTGCTTTGGATATTAATAATTTCGTTGTTCCTTTTAGATAACTGGAGGTATTTTAAGTTGTCCTAAAATCAGAAATGACTTTCTCTATGTAGATTATTCAGTGATAATTCTATCAAATTAAATAATTTGGTTGTCTGACCCACTTCAGATGAGAGTATCAAACTATTATGAGTGAAGAGAAGACTGGTATAGACATACTTGACAACCTAAAAGCCACCAGAAGTCTGACATATTATAAAAGTAAACACAGGAGTTAAACAGCCCAGCAGTCTAATTTTATTTAGGAATGACCAGCTCTCTAGAGCAAAGTCCACTAATTGATATATAACTTAAGAATAATTTCCACAAAAATTATTAAAATACAAAATAATTTGCTGCTTAAAGCAGAGACTGGTAAACTATACCTTGTGGGCCAAATCTAGCCCACCACTGTTTTGGGTAAAATTGTATTGGAATAGTGCCATACTGTCCCATTTACATACCAGCTATAGCTACTTTGGCTCTACAACAGCTGGGTTGAGTAGCTGTGATAGAGACCACATGACCTGTATCACAAAGCCTGGAATACTACTATCTTGTCTTTCATAGCAAAAGTTTACTGACCCCTGGCTTAAAGGGTTAACTTTAGCTTTCTGAGAATTTTCTTTATATGGAAATGTTGATTCTCAAGTGTTTGTGAAATAGGAAGACTGATATTCAGTTATTTTCAAAACCTGCTTGTAGAATTTGAGAAGACATATATTTAAATCATTACCTAAAATATATTTTTAAATCAGTGGCAAAAAATATGCAAAGCCCACTATAATCCTATAAAATCCAAAAATCAAGTAAAGGCAAGATTGTGAAGTTAATGAAATGACTGAAGCCAGCTTGCCAGGAGTTCCAGGGCCAGTTACCCATCACATTATACCCAAAGCTGTATTACGATGGAGTATGTTATTAAAGATTTATTATATTTAAGTCACTGCCAAGAAACTGCATAACTGAGATCTAGAAGTTAATGCCATGATAGGCAAATTTCAGTACTTTCTGGTTACTTTTGGTACTGAAATTCAGTATAGTACTGTTTAAACAGCGATCTCACATCTGACTTAAATCTTTCCCTTCCCCATTACTGACTACATTTATAGTTGGGTGATATGGAGTAGGGACTAGAGCATAGTCTGGTTTCTGTTCTCCATTTTCTGGTTCTAACTCCTGTGGAGAGGCTAGGGTCACTTTCTGTAACTAACCAGAGACTAACATGGTAGTAGGCAGACGTCCTTGACTTTGCTCTCATTCAGATGTTGGTGGCCTTTGCTGCTGTGCTGGCACTTTCAGGGGCAGACTGGATTCAGCCTAGCCTCTCAGTGGATAAAGACTCTTCTAGTGGTTCGTAATGCACAAGGATTCCCTAGGTGGGACACAGTGGCATCCGGCCGTTTCAGTCTCCTCTAATCTTCGTGGAACCACTAAGGTCCTCGTTCTTCCCTGTGTACCGTATGTAACAGCTGTGCGGTGAACTCCCCACATATTTTCCATTTATGACAGTAAGTATTGTCCCTAATCACCAGGCTAGTACTGGCTTCCTCAGCAAACCTCCTTCCTTTAGAAATCTGCACATTCAAGGATACTCTCACTGGTTTCTGAGGCATATTCCAGGCTCTCCCAAGAAATCTCTTACCAATTTCTTTTTTTCTTTAATGGAAGCTCCGGAATGGGCCGGTTTTACAGATATAGTAGATGACCCTCTGGGGATGAGAAGATATTATCTCCTCAATGCAGATACCCTCTATCTATAATCTTTATTTGGGATATGCTTGGATTTCTCTCCCTTCACTTGGCTGAGAAGATGAAAGAGAAGGAATATCTTTCACCAGAATTCTTCACTTTCCACAAAGCTGAGGACACCACAGACTGCCCTCCTTCTCCTAGTTCCCCTTCTTATAGAGGCTGGAATTAATGGTTGATTAAAAGTAGCTGAGGAGTTTGTTTTTCAGTAAACCTTGAGG
This sequence comes from Rhinolophus ferrumequinum, assembly GCF_004115265.2. NCBI lineage: Eukaryota > Metazoa > Chordata > Mammalia > Chiroptera > Rhinolophidae > Rhinolophus > Rhinolophus ferrumequinum. The sequence goes on along the minus strand of NC_046292.1, from coordinate 69,621,027 downwards.
GGGTGGTAGTGGTGGTGGTGCTGGACCCAGCTGTCAGTGGTTCTGTTTTAGTACATGGGGTGCTTTCTTAGCTACAGCTTATAGAGAGGTAGGAAAAGTCCTACCCAACACAAAAATATAAATTTAAATGTTTTTGAAATTATTAAAATTACCTAATTACATTTTGTACAATGCATATTGTTGCCTCAAGTACCCAAAAAGTGGGGAATATTGATGTAAACAATTCTTCTAAGATTTGTGCTTTTTTGATTATAAAAGTAATATATGATCATTGCAGAAAATTTAGAAAAAGTAGAAAAGCATCAATAAGGAAAATAATCTAAGAACAATGTAGTAAATTGCATCTGTACAAATGCATAGATAGCATGGGATCTTTCTTTAGACCATAAATTAATGTTTACATAAACTAAAATTTAAAAGTTAGTATTTATACTCCATCTGGGGAGACAGGCAGAAGAGAAATATATACCACCCCAAGCACATGCTACCGTGTTTCCCCGAAAATAAGACCAGGTCTTATATTAATTTTTTTCTCCAAAAGACGCATTAGGGCTTATGTTCAGGGGATGTCCTCCTGAAAAATCATGCTAGGGCTTATTTTCCAGTTAGGTCTTATTTTGGGGGCAACATGGTGTAAAGAGAAGTAGAAGCAGGAGTAGAACTTCAAAGAACAGAACCAATGAAGCACTGTGATAAATGCACTTTGATAAATGGAGAAGGTAACCTTGGTTCCTGATTTCCTTTCTCTTAGTTCCCAACCCTGAGTCCCAGCTGTACACTCCACCTTGGAATTATAGAGGATACTTCTATATAAATTCATTAAACCCCCCACTTCAATTGTATTTTACTTAAAATTATCTTAATTAATTTCTGTTTTTTACAAGTACACCATATGAGTTATTTCTCAACTAAAGTTTCCATTAGTTAAACTGACTTAATATTTTTAAGATTTCAAACACTATTTACTGTCAGAGTTAAAAATCTAGTAGGTAATAATGGGTGACTTTAAGATCTGGGTAAAAGATTTCTGAGACTCAATAATTACCTTCTGAAAGAAATTACAATAATCTCTTCTTAAAATATAGATGGCTACTTCTTTTAATCCTTGTAGTCCATACATATCAGCTATATTGAGTATCTGACTAAAATAAAAATAGATACAGTGTTAATTCTCCAGCATACAGGGATTACTGCATAAATTATATCAATGTCTAACTTCTATGGTGTACACCTGGAAACAAATATAAAATAATATTGAATGTCAACTGTAACTGAAAACAAATAAGTTAATTAAAAATAAAAACCAAGGCATAATACAATTTCCTGATAATATACAATCTTTTTAGAAAAAAGAAAAATCTGAATTATTTTAATTCTAACTTTCTGCCCTACATAATAGATAGTCTTCATGGATTATAAACTGGACATAAGCCAGCAGCTGAAAGCGCTGTCACATGATTTAAATAATGGAAAATAACAAGAAGTAAATTTGGAGATGTTTCAATCAAATTCCCCTCAGATTCTCAGAGACATACATTGAAGTCCAGGAAACTGCTTTGAAAGCTGTTCAAGTTACAAAACTCTTTTCAACAAATTTGTATGATAAAAATTTGGTTCAGGCAATTAATTGATGCTTATCATATTGAAAATGCTTACAAATGACCCTAAGATTGGAGTAAGTATCCAATGACTCAGAAGGGTTCGCTGTTTCTTTTAGTTGACAAGTACTTCTGAGCACCCACACATACATTACGTACTTAGGAAACCATCAAGCCTTGAGGGCATGATGAAATTCAAATAGGTTTTCAGGAGGAAATCTTCAGTATTTAATCCTTGTGACTCATGATACTTTCTCCCCAAAATCATATTTATTCAGTTTGTAATTAAAGGAACCAATGAATATTTAAAATTAAAAGAGCAGCTTTCATTTGTCTGATTTTAGGATAGCAATAAAAGGAGAGGACATGCAGAAAATTAGAAGAGTAAGGTAGATTTCACTCTCCAATAGGATTTCAGCAGCTTAAATGACACTTCACTGCAGAGCACTTAAGAATCACATCATGGTTGGTCTTTACGATGTCTACGTTCTTAAAGTAATTTTAAGGTTTTCCTTTTGCTGTTTAAAAGAGACATCCTAAAGTTAAAAAAGAAAGTAGTAAAACAATTATTCAAAATTTGATGAAGTTTCAATCAATCAATCTTATTTTATAAAAAGCCTGCCATTTATTTTCCACAAGTATAAGGTTTTTCTAGCATAATTTAAGTCTAATAAAGACTTTTAAAAATCTTATTACTGTGAATTGCTTTTCTTCTAACTACAGTGACTTATTGTTTTTAGATATTCCCAAACACACATAAAATATGGCAAAAGGGGTAATAAAAGTGAAACTTCCACTTTATTGACACTTTGAAACATTATCTCAACAAAGCAGAAGGCAAAAAATATTAGTACTTTTATATTTAAAATTATTAAAAAGTAATACATACCCAATGTTAGCTTTATCTGGAAAGTCCAAAGTTCCTCCATATATAAAATGCATCATAACATTCATTTCTACATGGTTTATACTGAAATATAAAAGAAAACTAAACTCAAATCCAGAAATAATTAAGGTTTAACTGATATCAATGATACATTCCGTTTTCCCATAAACTTTTAGCCACGATAAAGTTTTAATCTCACTTTTATCTGAAGAATATATCCTTTAAATATCCAATGCCATTAATTTTATGTAAAGTATAACTGCAGCTATGGATTTTTATGTAAGTTGTAAAATGTTATTAGTCTATTATCAAATCATTGATTACTTGTTGAGCATCTTCTACAATAGACTTTAGGAGTTAGAAAGGACCAGTCCAACTTCTGGCTCATTAAGAAATCCTCTTGTCAGCATTTTTGACAAATGACCTCTGGTCTTGCTTACAGCCTCAGATGAACTCTATTCACTAGAAAGATTCTTATTATGCTGTACAGATTTCTTAATTAGTAATTCCTACCAGTATCTCTAGCCTGGCCAATGTCCTCGTTATACAGGTAAAAAGTAAAGCTCTGAATTAAGCAATAGTCTGAAGTGATAATCTTCATGTCCCCACTGACTACTGGATCTCATACTCTGAATTCATAATCTCCTTTCTCTTCCCTGCCTCTTCCAACACCCCACATTTGGTCTTCTTTCTGTTATTTGCTATTTTGTTCATAGCACTAGAATGGGACTTCTTGTACCTTGTCCTACCCTCTATTTCTGTGCTAAGGGGAGTGAGTTATCTGGTTCATGGACACCACCACTGGTCGTTGGTCAGGAGGAACTTAAGACAAGAGGTAATTTGATTTCTTTTCTCCTTTCTTCCTCTGAACCAGTGGGAATAGGAGATGGAGAAAAAGTGCAACTGCTATCCAAATTCAGACTTTCAGGTGGGTTGTCTTAGAGGAGACATAGTCAGGCAAGTTGATTTCAGCTCTTGCGTTAAAGCACATTTTATTCCTTTAACAGTTTTTATCAATAATAAAGGCAAAGTTTTCTTCATCTGCTTATTCTTCTGTCTTATTCTGAACAAGAAGAAAGTACATTATTTATTGGGCCCCCCTCAAAACTCTAACAGCATCTAGATCATCATCTAGATACCTAAATCAGAGCCTGAGGTTCATCTTAATCCTCTCCCTCATTATATCCCATCATTTATACCTTCAAAAATTTTTACAATTCTGCCTCGGCTGTTATTTCCCCTCTCACTGGTTTAGCCTCTCATTTTCTCTCCTCTGTATTATAACAGTATCCTCTCATATGTGTTTCCTGCCTGATATAATCTCCTTGCATTCCATTTCCCACATTGCTATTAGAGTGACTTTGCTAAAATGTAAATCTGATACAGTTCTCCACTTTGAAAACCCTTCAACAATTCTCCATAGTCCATAGAAAAAAAGTCCAAATTCCTTAGCTTGGTGTACAATGTTCTTTATCATTTGACCTCGGTTCTCCCTCTCTAGCAGCTGTTCCAAGGTCATGAATTACTCATTTCCTATACCTGACCTACTTGTAGTTCCTTATACATCCAAACCTTAGCACTTACTGTTCACTTGGCTTAAAATGCTCTCCCTCTCTACTTATTTCATCTTTCAGACACTATCTTTGATTGTTTCCTTAATGCCACTAGGCCCCCCCCCAAAAAAATCACTGAATGTTAAACATAGTAGTAACTAACATCCATTGAGCACTTATTATGAACCAGTCACTGAGCTAATAAGCATTTTGAATACCATTAGCTCATTAGCTCATTTAATCATTTAAACAACTCAACAGTAGATATTATTAGTTTTCATTTTATAGATAAAAAACTGATGTAAGTTGCCCAAGGTCAAATGGCTAGTGATGCACTAGAATTTAAATCCAGACAGACTGACTCCAAAACTTGGACTCTTAAAAAATATGCTACATATACTTTCATTACCACATTTATCAAATTGACTTACGATATCTTTGTTTACATATTTGTTTCTCCTTTCAGACTTAGTTCTGTGAGGGCAGGGTTTGTATCTTAGCTATCCTTTCATCTGTAGTAGCAGCAGAGTGTGAGCATTGATTCAATACTCCCAGAATGAGAAGAGTTTCTGTTCTCCACATACTAGAGCAATGCAATGGAATAAGGGTCGGGACAGTGCTGATAAGACCCTCCCACCTCACTCCCTGTTTGTTAAGCATACTATTTAATATCTGCTGAAGGAATAAAAGGAGGAAGGCAAGAAGAAAAGAAATGAAGACCCATAGGGTAGGACTCAGAAAGGTGTTTGCTTTGATTTTTATGGCCTTAAATAATATATTATACGCTCAATAAATGTTTGATGAATGTTTAATGAATGGCTTATTAGGGCACTTATAGCATCTTCCCTAACCTTCAGAGAAACACTCGGTTGAAAACATATAAACACTTTTCAATTAATTTATAAATATTTACTGAACCCTACTATGGCTAAGTACTGGTTTCTGCTGATTCAAAACTCTAAATTACTAGGATGTATACTATTCCCTACACTTATCCTCTATCAAGGGCCATTCTTATCAATGTTAATGAAAATTATTCATTAATGTTGAAAGAATAGTTTCTTTTAAGACTTGACATATTTAAGCAAAAGATAACAATGACCAAATAAAAACAAAAGTATTTTTACTAAAATAAATAGCAAAATCTAGACATTTGAGCCTATACATCAGTATATATAATAGCTACAAAAACAGCAAGAAACCGTTTTCCTGCTGCCTTGACAGATGTTCTACTAAACTGCATTCTCATTACTGTGTTGTAAGTCATTTGTATTTTTACTAAAGGTGTTTATAAAGACATGATCAACTGACCTAGAAAAACAACAAATTACTCCAATAGCTCACAGCTTAAGTGGAAAGATTTAAAGCACTATTCCCACTTAAACGGAATAAAAGCTTGCAGATGAAAACTACACACATATACTGTTAGAAAAAAGAAAAATGTATGAGAGGACAGAACTCTAAGATCTGAGATTGAACAGTACCTAGTCTACTAAAATCTGTACTTTACGTGTGCTTCCTAAAGTTTCAAATTCCTATGTGTGTGGGCTAAAGTAACTCATTCATTAATTTGTTCATTTGTTCACTCATTCACATTTAATATTTACTGAATGACAGACTCTATTCTAGACCTTGAGGATACAGGAAGTTTGCATTCTAGAGGGAGGACATGGACAATAAATATGTAAACAAATGTATGAAGAAGATAATTTTAATAGTGAAAAGTGCCATGAAGACAATACAACAGGATAACATAAAAGAGCAACTCGAGAGTTGGGCTGTAGGTATTATTAATACTTTAGGTCAGGTGTTCTGGGAAAAGCCCAGGGGCCAGATCATACAGCGTCTTGTAGGTTATGGTCAAGATTTGGGCTTAATTCTAGTTGCAATGAGAAGGCACTGAAGGATTTTAGTCAAAAGAGAAATATAATCTGATTTATATTCCAAAAGATCATACTGAAGGTTCAGAGCAGTCCCAGGAATCTCCCAAAGGAGATAAGAAAATCCAATTTTATGCTTCAGAGCCCCAAGCCACCACTGGAAGACTCCTATTTATATAAAATAGAAACATGTGCAACTTCTTTACAGAAATATTGGCTATGGTTCAATTTCCAGTATAGGATGTAAAAAATTTCCCCCGTTCTCCACCAGAACAGGAGAACTTCTAACTATCATCGCCTTCCACCTCCCAACTCTGGGGTATGGGTAGAACCAGGATTGTCAGGCTTTACTATTCCTATCTCAACTTATTGAAGTCTGTCCCACTTAAAAAATATCACATGCATTACGTCTTTTAGTTACCAATTCATTAAAAACACTGATAATTTTCTGTAAGGACAGACAGTATTTCATTCTAATTTATTGCAGAAAACATCCTGTAGACATGCAACTGTGGCACAGTTCCAAAAGAGGCTGCTGATCGAGCAAAGTAGGCATCGCTTTCCTAGTACTGACAATGACCCTCATTTGAACCCATTTCTCTCTAGAAAATGAGAATAATCTAATTTAGGGGAAGAAAAAAAAAGACAAATATTATCAAGCACTACATAACATGTACCAAGCACGATGCCAGCTTCTTTCCTTGTTTATCTCATTTAATCTTTTCAACAAGCTCAGGAAGCTCAGGGACTGTAAGCAATGTCCCTGAAGTCGTATAACAAGATAGGACTGGATGTAAGACTGCCTATAAGGACATCAAAGTCCATTAACCTTCTACTATTCCACACTACCCATGGAAACATCTATCCAGGATTGCAATATAATATGAAGAGTCTGTTTTGTAGATTACTTTGCTACAATATAAAAATTCCTAAGAGATGTAATTTTTAAAAATTAAAAAATTTTTTCAATTACAGCTGACATTCAACATTATTTTAGTTTCCAGATGTACAACATAGTGGTTAGACATTTATATAACTTATGAAGTGTTCCCCCCAATAAGTGTAGTATCCACCTGGCACCATACATAATTTTATATTACTGACTCTATTTCCTATGCTGTACTTTACATCCCCATGATTATTTTGTAATTGCCAATTTGTATTTCTTGATCCCTTCACCTTTTTCATCCAGCTCCCCCAAACCCCCTCCCATCTGGCAACCATCAGTTTGTTCTCTGTATCTATGAGTCTGTTTGTTTGTTCATTTATTTTGATTTTTAGATTTCACATGTAAGTAAAATCATATGGTATTTGTCTTTCTCTGTCTGATTTATTTCACTCAGCATAATACCCTCTAGGTCCATCCATGTTGTTGCAAAGAGTGGGATTCCATTCTTTTTTATGGCCAAGTGATAGTCCATGGTATATCCATGGTATATATATACCACCTCTTCTTTATCCAGTGTATATTGATGGACACTTAGGATGCTTCCATATCCTGGCTATTGTAAATCATACTGTAATGAACATAGGGATGTATATATCTTTTTGAATTAATGTTATGGATTTCTTCAGATAAATACCCAAAAAGTACTCTTAGGATTGCTCGGTCATATGGTAGTTCTATTTTTAATTTTTTCAGGAACCTCCATACTGTTTTCCATAGTGGCTGCACTTGTTTGCAATCCCACCAACAGTGCACGAGGGTTCCCTTTTCTCCACATCCTCACCAGCACTTGTTGTTTGTTGATTCATTCATTGTTGTCATTCTGACAGGTCTGAGGTGATATCCCATTGTGGTTTTAATTTGCATTTCTCTGATGATTAATGACATTGAGTCTCTTTTTTTTTCACATGTCTGTTGGCCATCTGTATGTCCTCTTTGGAGAAATGTCTATCAGGTCCTCTGCTCATTTTTAAATTAGATTGTTTCGGGGGGTTTTGGTGGTAAGTTGTATGATTTTTTTATATATTATGGATATTAACCTCTTATTGGATGTATCATTGTTGAATATCTTTTCCCATTTAATAGGTTCTCTTTTCGTTTTGTTTATGTTTTCCTTTTCTTTGCAAAAACTTTTTTAGTTTGATGTAGTCCCATTTGTTTATTTTTTCTTTGTTTCCCTTGCCTGAGGAGACATATCCAAAAAAATACTACTAAGAGCAATGTTAAAGAGTTTACTGCCAATGTTTTCTTTTAGGAGTTTTATGCTTTCGGGTCTTACATTTAAGTCTTTAATCTATTTTGAGCTTATTCTTATATATGGTGTAAGAAAGTGGTCTAATTTCATTTTTTTGCATGTAAGATGTGATTTTTTTTTAAAGTACAATTCCTAAATCGCCGTTAGTCTTTCTATAGCTTTATATACCATGATACTAATTACATTTTAGGTGGTAATTTGAGACAGTCAATTTGATATGTAATACAAGAGAAAAAAAGAAAACATATTGTGGATAATAATAATAAAGGATGTAGATAAAACCCAGCTGTCAGGAGGTACTTTCTTCTTTCATGTTAGTGTTAGAAAACCTTGCTTTATCAGGCAAGAAAAAAGATATGTAACTCATCTCCAATGTGGTAGCATTAGAAGTGAATTAAGCCGATTAGAAGTGAGCCTCCACTGCTAATACAGCAGCTCTGGATAAGATGAACCAGTAAGGAGCAGAGCCTTGCTTACCACAACAGAAGTGAAGGGAAAATACTGTAAGATGAGTGAGCCTGGTCATTGATGGCTCACTCATCTTACAGTATTTTCCCTTCACTTCTGTTGTGATGGCAAATTTGGTTATTTCTATTTGATTTTTCCTTGAACAGCTATTAAAGTTGGTCAACAGTAGTCAAGCCATATTATAACAGGAGATACTTATCCATTACCTTCATCATGATCAAAAATGGAAAATTACAGGTAAGAAAGTAGAGACCAGTAGTTGACGTCACTTGTTTCTTGTCTATTGATCTCTTAATAAATAGACTTCATCTTTAAAAGCCTGTGTATTTTGAATGTTTAATCTGATGGCTCATGAGGGCTGATTACGGATTGCCTTCATTCCTATAGCTAAACTCAGAGGTCATCTTGAACAATATAAACAGATAAAGGTAATGCAGCTCTGAAGAGGGGCCTCTTCCCAAAGGGCCTTCCCCTGAGATCCCAATCCCATACCATGTGTTCCCAGGATCTTTAGGGTCCTATGGGATTAAGTTTAAAAGTCACAGATTTATTTATTTGTTTGTTTTTGTTTATTTTTTTTAGTTAAAAAATTTTTTTGTTTGTTTTTTTTGTTGAAAGTCACTGATTCAAAATAGTGGAGGGCTGTTTAGCTAGCTCAAGAACACATGTCAATAGGAAACTTTTAATGTCTTCAGTGACTGTGGTGGACTGAACTCTGAATTAGGAATCAACAAACACATGGTTTATACTAGCAGAAGCACTTATTATATTAACCAGGTGACCTCAGGAAGACATTTAACTTACCTGACCTTGTTTTATTCACCTGTAATATGTGAATAGACCTGCACTCTCAAAGACTGATTTTAAAAATTAAAGGGCATAGTAAATGTGGAAGAAGTCTAGAAAATACACGGTATTATTGTAAGCTATTATTACTGCTGAGGACAGAATCTATTTGGAGAGAGTAACAAGGTATACAATAATAGGCATCAGGTAGTAAAAACTGTCACTAAATATACAAGGAAATAAAATTTCTTCCAGGAAAAAATTAGACATGTAGTCTCTGTAAATTACTTTCCCATGCTGTAAAATAAGATCCCATGATCATATACTTCTTTGACCTTTATCTCACTACAAAAAAAATCACATGATTTTCAATGAATTCCAAAAAAGTTGCATTCTGAGTCAAACTAGTCCCGGGACAAATTTCCAAAATTTGTCCACCACAGTGATGATCCCTAGCACTGGCATACTTAGAGAGCCTGGCCTCTGCTTCGTGCACTATCCTTCTTCCTGTATTCAAGGGATCATTTAAATTCATCATAAAAAGAGATCTGAATCAGTAAGAACATATAACTTTCAGGGCTTGTTTATTCAACAGTGATGATAAAAACTGTCACCAAGTGATCCATCTACACATATCCTTTTACCCACAGGATAACAAACTTTTCGCTTGGCACTATATAAAATCCTTTCCATAATCAGAAGACCACTGGTCACCAGAGGCAGGGGGTAGAGGGTGGGTTAAATGGGGAAAGTGGTCAAAAAGTACAAGCTTCCAGTTCTAAAACTAAATAAATCCTAGAGATGTAATGCACAGCACTGGTGACTATAGTTAATAACATTGTATGGTATACTTGAAAGTTGCTGAGGAGTAGATCTTAAAGGCTCTCATCACAAGAAAAAACATTGTAACTAAACGTGGTGATGGATAACTACACTTTCTGTGGTAATCATTTATATATATACATATATATGGTCATATTACACACCTAAAATTAACACAATGATATATGTCAATTATCTCTCAATAAAAATAATTTTAAATAATAAGAGAAACTCAAGAAGGAAAGACAACAGGGTTACTTAGACACAAACTTACTTTTGTTTTTAACATCAAAAAGCAATTCATGTTATGTTTTGATGTTATATTAGTGGGAGACTGAAAAAACAATGAAAAAACGTTCCAATGTGTAAATATTTTATGCATGTGGGGGACACATCAGTTGGAAGTTTACTTTAGTAGCTATATCAGGTAAACACTTGATGCTTATATATGCAATTTTATATCCTCCATTATTTTTTCTTTATTATTCTTTCATTAGTCTAGTCTTTTTTCTTAAAAAAATACACTGAAATAAGGGAATCCACGTGATTTCCATGGATGCATAACTGAAATCATTAACAGTGGCAGTAGTTGACACTATACCCAAAAAACAGACTGCAAAATATGTTGTGATCTGTGTATTCAAACTGTGGTAGTATAATTCAAATGTAACCTTCTAAAGGCCCTGGTATGAAAGAAAAGGGGTTAGGTCATTTTGCATATGTGTTTCATTTCTATTAAAAGCATAAAATATCGCTTCTAGATTCTCTCTTGCGACCGGAGACTGAACGGTGTGAAGTATGAGTAAGCATGTGAGATCCAGATCCCTATGGGAAGTACTACTACAAAGATGAAGAGTCTTCGGAGCCCGTTGGACCTGTGGCTGGCCAGCAACCCAATGATGAACAACCTCCACAAGTGGAGCCACCGACTCAGAGTCAGGAGATGATACCTGGTCAAGACAATGAAGATGAAGGAGCACCTGAGGTTCAAGATCCTGACCCAGAAGCTGATCTCCAGGAACTGGCTCTCGCTAAGAGTGGGCGTGAGGGCAAAGTCAAAGGGGAGAGTTTACCAAATTTACAGACCTTTCAAATGCCAGCAGCAGGGCCTGACCCGGAAACTGATCTCCAGGACCTGGCTCAGCCGAACACTGGGGATGAGGGCAGTGATGGTCCTGTCGCCTTGGAAGACATTTTACCAAAACTAGAGTCCATTTATATGCCAGAAGAAGGGCCTGATCTGGAAATGGATGTCCCGGACCTGGCTCAGCTGAACACTGGGGATGAAGGCAGCGAAGGTCCTGATGTCATGGAGGACATTTTACCAAAACTAGAGTCCATTTATATGCCAGAAGAAGGGCCTGATCCGGAAGATGATCTCCAGGAACTGGCTCAGCCAAAGGTTGACCGGGAGGGCAGAGATGGTCCTGATGTCACGCAGGAGCTTGTATCTAAACTAGAAACCATTCACATGCCGGAAGCAGGGGAAGGGCAAGCACAGGATTAAGGAAGATGAGCTGAAAACATGAAAACTACCACGTGGGATATCTGACTGTGAAAATTGTCTCAGTAAAGGTTTTTTGCTTTCCCCGACAAGCATTACCAATCTTTTGTTAAGTGCATGTCTAAGTGTTTGATACTATTGAAGATTGTATTTTTTTGAAATTTTATATCCTGATTGAAGTTGTATATACAGATATATCTGTACATTGGTATTTCTCCAGCAACCTTGCTAAATCTGCTTATTAATTCTGAAAGGTTTTGTCTAGATCCTTTTGGATTTTCAACATGCACAGTCATATGCTTGTGAGTACGAGCAGAGTTCTGTGCTGTTTGAAACATGTTGTCTTTTTTTCCCTTTTCTCATTTTACTACAGTGGACAGAGCCAGCCAGTACAGTGTGAATAGAAGCGGTAATAGTGGGCCATCTTTCTCTTCTCTTTGATAGGAAATGCAGGATTTCAACATTTCAGCAAATTACTGTGAAGTAGAGGAAGTTCCACTCTAGTCCTGGTTTGCTAACAATATCTATCTGCAATAAATGTTGACTTTTCATCAAAAAAAAAAAAAAAGCATAAAATATCAAAAAATAAAACACATTATATATTCTTATAAATAATGTTTCAAAATTCTGTTTTATAAAGAGAAATTACAAAATGAGAGGCATTTGGGAATCTGTTTTAGTTAGAAAGAGAACCAGATCATTGTAACCTAGAAGGCTCAAGATCATAAGCCTGTGTGACAAATAAATGGTAAGAATTCATCAGTACTTTCCATGCATCCACTGTTACGGAATTTCCACCATCACCGTTTCTTATCTATGTAAGTCTCTGGCCAAGACTGACCCAGTTAAGGAAACATCAATGGTGAGAATGATGCAGAGTTGAGAGGCTCTGTCAGATCTCCCAGGCAATTTTCCTACAGAGACAGCCCTCCCCCATATTGTACAGATTCTCACAGTGATCATCTATGACCAAAAAATGTTCCATGTCACCATTTAAGGAAGTAGTTCACTCTTAATAACTGTATCAATATTTTGTATAAATCGCCACCAATTGTGCAGATTCACCATTGCATTATCACAGGTTGTTGAAATCTATACCTATTCAATTTATTCTTTAAAAGAAAAAAAAGAGAAAAGAAACTACCTGTTATAGACTGAGTATTTGTGTTCCCCCACCCACCCAAAGTCATATATACAAAGGGTGCCAAAATGTATACACATTTTAAAAAAGGAAAAAACTGTACCAAAATTGTAATAGTATATACTGATAACAAAAGATGAACACAAGTCATGTGTATGCGTTTTTTGGGCACCCCCAGTATATATTGAACACTAAACCCCTAGTGTGGCTACATTTGGAGATGGGGTTTCTAAGGAAGTAATGAAGGTTAAATGAGGTAATAAAGGTGGGGACCTGCACTGATGTGATAGGATTAGTGTCCCTATAAGAAGAAACACCGGAGCCCTCTCTCTCTCTCTCCCTTCACCTTCTTTACACCTCCTCCACCCCACCCTCATGTATTGAAGAAAGGACATTTGAGCACACAGCGAGAAGCAGCTGTCTGCAACCCAGGGACCCAGGGTAAGAGCTCTCGCTAGACACCAACCTTGCTGGCATATTGATCTTGCAGAACTGTGAGAATATAAAATTTCTGTTGTTTAAATTTTTGTGGTACTTTGTTATAGCAGTCTAAGATGGCCAATATGCTATCTCTACTACTAAATGTCCCCTACTACCTCATTTTCAGAAAATGCACTTGGTTGAATTTTACCACATGAGAAATATTTCCTTGAACGCACAGGGAGATCTGATTCATAAAAAGTGCTTTGTATTATTTGCAATCATTTGCAGTCAAGCTGCCTTGTAAAAATTATGCTCACCCTTGAAGAGTAATGTACTCTTGAGAGCTTTCAGCCCAACAGCCACACAGCATCGCAGCAAAATAACTCGATCTGGCACTTAAAATGGCTCTAAAGGGAAGAGGGGGGAAAAACACAGGTAAAGATTTACATACTATGCGAAATGCAATTTTTCATGAAACTCTTCATCTTTACCTTTTAAAACACGATAATCTATTTGTCTTGTTTGTATTCACTGAAAGATTATAATAAAAATTATAAACCTATATTTTTACCTAAATAATTTGATTGCTTGATTATAACATTAATTCTAAGGTCCTTATCTTTTCAGTTTTTTCTCTTAAATAAATCTCTTTAATTTTAATAATAATTTAAACTATTTCCATTAAGTAAGAAAGTAATAAATCACTTACAAATGTAAAAATAAAGACCAAAAAATGTTCCTTCAAATATCTATTGACTTCTATGCTGTGCTAGGCATTATTTTATGTGCTGGGAATACAGTAGTAAATGAGATGCTACAGAAAACAACGTTATGTTCTAGTTGAGGATAGGATGGAAGAATGGAGGGCAAGAGGGAGAAGAGAAAGCCACATCTGGCAATGGCTGACTAGGTTGTCTAAGACCAACCCTCCTACTAAAAACAGCTAGAAAAAATGGGCATGTTATGTGAATATATATATATATACATATATCTAAAAAAATAAATACAATGGTACCTCAGTTTTCAAACATCTCCATTGATGAACTTTTCGGTTTACGAACACCGTAAATTTTATAGATTTATGGTATCATTAGATAGTAAAATTCATGCTAAATTTGCAGTTTTAGGGGTTGATTTTAAAGGTCTGGAAAGGATTAATTCATTTTGAGTTACTTTCTATGGGGAAACAGTGCCTCGGTTTTCGAACGTTTCAGAACTCAAACGGTCTTCCGGAACAGATTATGTTCGAAACCCGAGGTACCACTGCAAGCATGATTTGAAGGCATTATAAAGCTACTGTGGTGGTAGCTTTTGAGACAAACTATAAGAGAGAAGACAAAAGAGGTGATCAGGTATTTGAGGTAACTTTTTCCATTGAGGCAATTGCCAAATTTGAAAACAAAAGCAATAGCTGAGAGGCTAAGAAGCTGAGCATAGCTTTTAGCAATCTTCACAGGCTTAGAGGCACACAAATTGGAATTTGGGGTCCACCAAAGAGGGGAGGCTTTCGTGGATACCACAGGATTACAGTTGGAGTCTGACGGACTACACACTAGGAAGAAGAATGAATGGGAAATAGACAAGCCCTTATTAGAACTGAAGTCCAACTTTGAATCAGCTCAATCCCTGACTAGATTAAAGTGATCTGCATCTAGTCTAACAGTCAGCCAGTAGCAAAACGAATTCCTGTCTTCATTAAAATAACTTCACCCAGAGTGTCAACTTATTTCTATAAATTTGCAATAAAATGTCCAGCAATTACCCAAAGATAATCAAGCATAATAATCAACAACTAGAAAATGAAGGAATTTCATCTACACTAGTATCAAAAAAGTGAAATACGTGGGAACAAATGAAAGTGCAACACCTCTACATTAAAAGCTGTAAAACATTGTTGAGATAAATTTTAAAAGACCTAAGAAAGAGCTAAACTGTGCTCATGGATTTAAAGACCCAAAACTGTTAATACATCCATTCTGCCTAAATTAATTTCTAGATTCTACACAATCTTGATCAAGTATTTTTAGTGGCAATTGATAACTTTATTCCTTTGCTGTTGCAAAGAACCCACAACAGCCCAATAACCATCAAACAGAAGAAAAAGTTGGAAGACATGATTTTAAAACTTACTATAAGGTGACAGTAAGAGTGCTTTAAAAAAACTGGGCAAAAGATTTGAATAGAAACATCATAAGATCTGCAATAAGCGCATGAGATGATACTCAACATTACTAATGATAAGAGAATGTAAATAAACACCACAGTTTATTTACCACTTGATACCACTACACACCTACTAGGCAAAAATTGAAAAGACTGATAATGTCAAGTGGTTGTAAAGATGAGAAACAACTGGAACTCTTCATAGCATGTAGGTGGAAGTAAAATATGTCAGAGCCTGTTTGGAGAAATGTTTGTCAATTTCATAAAAAATTAACATCCACTTATCACATAAGCCAGCAATTCCACTCCTATGTATTTACCCAAAATAAATGAAAATATATAATCACGCAAAGACTTGCACACAAATGTGCATGTTAGTTTTATTAATAATAGCTAAATACTGGAAACAACCATGTCTATCAACAAGAGAATGGATAAACAAATTCTGGTACATACATATAATGCAATTCTACTCAGCAATAAAAATTGAATGAAATACTGATACATATATAATATCCAAAGATAAAGCTCAAAAACATTATGCTAAGCAAAAGAAGCCAAACACAATATAATATGTCAGCGTTCGTTTACATGAAATTTTAGAACAGTTAAAATAACCTATAATTTAGAAAACACATAACAATAAGAAAACAAATAACTCAATTAAAAAATAGGCAACATACATGAACAGGAAACTCACCAAAGATATACAGATGACAAATAAGCAAATGAAACTCAGGTTTTGCCTGGGGCTACGGAGAGGGGAGGGGCTGATGGCAAATGAGCACAAGGGAACTTTTTAGGTGATAAAAATATTCTATATCTGGATTGTGGTGGTATTATACAGGTTTATACATTAGTCAAAACTCATCAAATTGGACTTTTAATTGTGTACATTTGATTGTATATGAATCTGAACTCAATATATTAAACTGTAAAAAAAAGGATGAAAATAAAACCTACATAATAAAGAATAGGCCAAGATGACTTTCCAGTGACTTCAAAGTAACATTTAAGGAAGAGATAAAATCAGTCTTACTTAAATAAATAAAGAAAAGAAAATAGAAAAAAAAGAAATACTTCCCAACTCATTTTATGAAGTCAGTATGACCTTGAGACCTATTACAAAAAAAGAAAAATTATAGGCCAGTCTCTTTCATGAATATAGATGGAAAAATCTTAAATAAAATATTAGCAAACTGAATCCAGCAATAAATACAATGAATAAAACATCACAACGAACTTGAAATTATTGCATAAATGCAAGATTTACATTTCAAAATCGAGCAACTTAGACATCAACAAAATAAAAGGAGAAAAATCATGCGACCATCAAAATATAGTAAAGCATTTGACAAAATTGAACACATATTTAGGATTTTAAAATTTAGGCAATTCCAGCAAAACAAAAAGAAAAAAAATTAGGCAATTCTAATAAAAGTCCTAGAAAGCTATTTTGTAGATACTGACAAAGTGATTTTAAAATCTATATGGGAAGGCAAAAAACCTAAAAATAGCCAGCAAAATACTGAAAAAGAAGAACAAAGCTGGAGGATTCACACAAACTGATTCCAAGAGTTTCTATACAGTTACAGTACTCAAGACAGCATGTATTGGTGAAAGAAGAGACACAGAGATCAATGGAATAGAACAGAGAGGCCAGAAATAGACCTACATAAGTATAGTCAACTGAGTTTTAACAAAAGCACAGTGGCATTTCAATGCAGAAGGGATAGTCTTTTCAACAAATGGTGCTGGAAAAACTGGACATCCACATGTAAAAAAAATAAATAAACCTACGGACCTCACATAAAAATTAACTCAAAATGGGTCATAGACCTAAATATAAAACACAAAACCATAAACTTCTAGAAGGAAACTTCAGTTCTTGGATTTGGTGATAAGTTTAGATACAACATCAAAAGTATGATCCATAAAAGAAAAAAATGGTAAGATGGACTCCACTAAAATTAAAAATTTTTGCTCAATAAAAGATACCGTTAAGAGAATAAAAAGACAAGGCACCAATTAGGAGAAAGTATTTGCAAATCATGTTAGAAAAAGGACTTCCATTCCAAATATGCAAAGAATTCTTAAAGTTCAACAATAAGACAACAAACAATCCAATTATTATATGAGCAAAAGATCTGAACAAAAAACTCCCAAGGATCTATAAATGGCAAAGAAGAATATGAAAAAAACCTCAAAATCATTTGTCATTAGGGAAATAAAACGTAAAACAACAATGAAATACCAGTATACACCTAATAGGAGACTAAAATCCCAAAACTGACAATATCAATTGCTCATGAGGACCAAAAGGAACTCTTATTCGTTGCTGGTGGAAATGCAAGTTATACAGCAACTTTGAAAGACATTTTGGCAGTTTCTTACAAAGCTAAACATAGTCTTACCATATGATCTGGCAATCACACTCCCAACAGATTTGAAAACTTTTGTCCACACAAAAACTTGCACTCAAATGTTCATAACAATCAGGGGTATAAACGTCTAACTATTACATTGTTTTGTACAGCTGAAACTAATAATAAAAAAAATGTTTATAACAGCTTTATTCACAATCACCAAAAGTAAGGATAAACAAATCATGGTACGTTCATTACAATGAAATACTACTCGGTGATAAAAAAGGAATGAACTATCATTTAAAAAGGAATTAGCCACATAAAAACATGGATGAATCATAAATGCATGTTGCTAAGTGAAAAACTCCAGTCTGCAAAGGCTACATATTGTTTATTCTATTTATATGACATTCTGGAATAGGCAAAACTATGGAGACTGTAAAAAAATTGCCAGAGGTTTGGGGAAGGGGAAAAGTTGAATAGGTCAATTATAGGAGATTTTTAGTTGAAATTATTCTGTATAATTCTGTAATAGTAGATGCAGGACAATATGCATTTATAAAAATCCACCAAACTTTATAGCATAAGTGAACCTTACTATATACAAATTAAAACAAAAACACTTAGGAGGAGGTCAGGGGATCTCATTATGAAATGCAGACTGTGACAAAAGAATCTAACTGTATTGCAAATGTATAGAATAACCTCACTCAAGGGAGTGGGAGAGAAAGGTGCTGGCCTAAATAACTTTGGAAATGAACAGAGACAGTAAGAATAAAAGCAAAGGAACTATACATAAGCCACTATACTCTAGTTGGTGATTTCCCATGGAAGTACAGATTGACAATTCTGAAACTGCTGTACATGAATACTGCAATTGAACAATTAAGTACTAGATGTTGGTTAATGAAAGCCAGGTTTCTCACTGCTATAGTAGAAGACTACAGAGAAGCAAGGGGGTAAGACTAGGATGATTCATGTGGTAACAAATTAGTGTTGGAGACATCAGTATGAAATCTGTTTAGCTTAACAGAAAGATGGATTCATACAGAAATATTTGTAGATATGTTCATATGCAGGTGAATTTACACACATATATTTCCTTTCTCTGTCAACTGAAAGAACAGCGACAAGCACATCCAGATCCAGCGTCCAGATATTAGTTTCTAATACCACTAGAATAAAAGGAACCAGGGTTCAAGGACAGATGAGACTGGAGCATTTTTTAGTGTCAGATACATATAATGCAATTCTACTCAGCAATAAAAATTGAATGAAATACTGATACATATATAATATCCAAAGATAAAGCTCAAAAACATTATGCTAAGCAAAAGAAGCCAAACACAATGTAATATGTCAGAGTTTGTTTACATGAAATTTTAGAAAGTAAGAAAGTAAGAAAATGCTACACACACACACACACACACACACACAATTGGGGTGGGTGTCAAAGGGATACAAGAATCAATTGAAATGAAAAAAACATAAGATAAACTCCATTTGGGAGACATTTTACAAAATATTAGCCTAGAACTCCTCAAACTGTCAAGGCCATCAAAAACAAAGCAAGTATGAGAAACTGTCACAGCCAAGAGAAGCTTAAAAAGACATAACCACTAAATGCAATATGGTACCCTGAATGAGAATCTTAGAACAGAAAAAGGACATTAGGCAAAAACTAAGGAATTCTGAAAAAACAAGGGAAGAGTAGATGAACTCGGTGAGAACTTACACAAAGAGATAGAAACTATAAAAAAGAACCAATCAGAGATGAAGAATACATTAGATGGAATGAACAGCAGATTAGGTGAAGCAGAAGATCAAATAAGAGATTTTGAAGAGACGGTAATGGAAAACACCCAATTGGAAGAACAAAAAGAATTACAAAATGAAGATAGTTTAAGGGACCTCTGGAACAACATCAAGCATAACAACATTTGCATCACAGGGGTACCAGAAGAAGAAAGAAGCAAGAGATTGAAAACCTATTTGAAGAAATAATGACTGAAAACTTCCATAACCTGGCAAACAGACATACAAGTCGAGGAAGCGCAAAGAGTCCCAAACAAGATGAACCCAAAAAGGCCCACATGAAGACACATCATAATTAAAATGTGAAAGGTTAAAGACAGAGAATCTGGCATGAAATATTCAAAGTGATGAAAAGCAAGGACCTACAACCAAAATTACTCTATCCATCAAAGCTATGATTTAGAATTGAAGAACAGATAAAGAGTTTCCCAGAGAAGAAAAAGCTAAAGGCCTTTATCACCACCAAACCTTATTACAAGAAATGTTAAGAGACTTCATTAAGAAGAAGATTCAGGGCAGCCAGATGGCTCAGTTGGTTAGAGCACAAGCTCTTGGCAACAAGGTTGCCGGTTTGATTCCTGCATGGGATGTGGGCTGCAACCCCCGCCCCCCACCCGCAACTAAGATTCAGAACGGCGACTGGACTTGGAGCTGGGTTGCGCCCTCCACAACTAGATTGAAGGACAACGACTTGGAGCTGATGGGCCCTGGAAAGCACACTGCTCCCCAGTGTTCCCCAATTAAGAAAAAAAAAAATTAAGAAAAATAAAAATTTTTTTATTCATAAAAAAGTATGAATAAAATGGCAATCACTACATACTTACCAATAATTACTTTAAATGTAAACGGATTAAATGCTTCAATTAAAAGACACAGGGTGGCTGAATGGATAAGAAAACAAGACCCATAATATATTGCCTGCAGAGACTCACTTCAGATTGAAAGACACACAGAGGCTGAAAGTAAAGGGATAGAAAAGATATTTCATGCAAATGGAATGAAAAAAAGCTGGTGTGGTGTAGCAATACTTATATCGGACAAAATAGACTTTATAAAACAGGCTATAATGAGACAAAGAAGGACATTGCATAATGACAAAGGGATCAATCCGACAAGAGGATATAAACTTTGTAACATTTACACATCAAACACAGGAGCTCCTAAATATATAAAGCAAATATTGATGAACATAAAGGGAGAGATTGACAGTAATACATCATAGTAGGTGACTTTAACACTCCATTGACACCAATGGATAGATCATCCAGACAGAAAGTCAACAAAGAAACAGTGGCTTTAAATGACACCTTAGACCAGATGGATTTAATCAATATTTTTAGAACATTTTACCCCAAGCAGCAGAATATATACTTTTTAAGCACACATAAAACATTTTCTAGGATACACTATATGTTAGGCCACAAAACAAGTGTGTGTCAATAAATTTAAGATTAAAATTATATCAAGCATCTTCTCCAATCACAATGGTATTAAATTACAAATCAGTTACAAGAAGAAAACTGAAAAACACAAATACATGGAGGCTAAACACATGCTACTAAACAAGGAATGGGTTAACAATGAGATTAAGGAAGAAATAAAAAAATACCTGAGACAAATGCTAATGAAACACATGACCCCAAATCTATGGGACACAGCCAAACAATTCTAAGAGGGAAATTCAGTACAGGCCTACCTCAAGAAAGAAGAAAAGCTCAAATAAACAATCTAACTTTACACCTTAAAGAACTAGAAAAAGAAGAACAAAGCCCGAAGTGAGTAGAAGGAAGGAAGTAATAAAGATCAGAGTGGAAATAAATGAAATAGTCTAAAAAAAATACAAAAGATCAATGAAACCCAGAGCTGTTTCTTTGAAAGATAAACAAAATTGATAAACCTTTAACCAGACTCATCAAGAAAAATAGAGGACTCAAATACATAAAATCAGAAACAATGCACATTGTAAATCCTAGAGTAACCACTAGAAAAAACAAAAATAATACACATGCGTGCACAACACACACACACACACACACACACACACACATAATATAGCTATTATGCCAATAGTGAAAACAAAATAAAATTAAAAAAAAAATTTAACTCAGTTAATACAAAAGGAAGGAAAAGAGAAAAAAGAGAACAAAGAAAAAAAAAACTAACAGTAAATGATAGACTTGAACCCCAACATAATTAATAATTACATTATCAGAAATGCTATAATTCTTCAATTAAAAGGATTATAAGACCAGATAATAAAAGCAAGGCACAATTAAGATTCTGTCAACAATAAATTAATTTTAAACCCATTCAAATATAAAGACAGAGAAGTTAAAAATAAAAGGATGGAAAAAGATATAACATAAAACACTAACCATAAAAAAAGCTGGAGTGGGATGATTACTAGACTTATTGTGGTGATTATTTTGCAATACATACAAATATCAAAAATCATTGTGTTGTACACCTGAAACTAATATAATATGTCAATTTTACACCTTAATTTAAAAAAAAAGTGAATCAGGAAAGCTGGAGTAGCTCTATTAACATCAGACAGCAGACTTCACAACAGGAACATTACTTGAGGTAAAGAGTGATATTTCATAATATAAAAGGGGTAAATTCATCAAGAGGAAATAACAATCCTAAATGTGTGTGTACCAAATAAGAAACCTTCAAAATACATGAAGTAAAAACTAATAGAACTGAAGGGAGAAACAGACAAATTCACAATTATACTTAGAGACTTGAAGTAATTCTTCTCCTTCTCAGTAATTAACAGAACAAGTCGACAAAAAACCAGTTAAAGGTATGGAAGACTTGAACAACACTATCAACCAATGTGGCATTTACAGAACACTCCACCCCAGTAAACCAAAACACAGTCTTTTCAAGTACATGTGGAACATTCACTAAGACAGATCATATTCTGAGCCATAAAACAAGTCTCAATAAATTGAAATGAACTAATAAAGAATATGTTCTCTAACCACAATGGAATTACACCAGAAATCAATTATGGAAAAATACCTGGAAAATTCTCAAATATTTGGAAGTTTAGCACACATGTAAATAATCCATGGGTCAAAGAAATCAAAAGGAAAATTAGAAAATACGTTTACTCCAAGGAAAATAAAAATACAATATACCAAAATTTATGAAATGCAGTTAAAGCAGTACCTAGAGGTAAAATTTTACCTTTTAAATGCTTATCTTAGAAAAGGAAAAGGTTTCAAATCAATGACCTAAGATTCCACCTTAAGAGATTATAAAAAGCATAAGTCACACCTAAAGTAAACAGAAGAAATTTGCTATAGAATTTTTATTTTTCTATAAAAGAGGACAAAGATAGTAACCTTAAAATATGATTAAACCTATATAAACAGATAAAAAATATTAAGCAGTCTACAATTCTTTCCTCAAGCATGGGAAGCTAAATTTTTAAAACACATTTTTAAATTATAAGAATTTATATGTGTAATAAACTCCAACACAGAATCTTAAAAGTGAACATTTTAAGTCCTCTCCTTGTTTACTTCAATTCCACTCTACATAAATAACCACTGTTAATAGTTTATTGGCTTTCTTAGCAGAACTTTGTCTATGGCTGACTTTTCAAACACACTGATCATGCTGAATTTTAAAATACACAATCGATTTGCTCCTCTGTACTTTATTCTTTATTTCTTATCTCAATCTCAGCACAAAACATAGTACCTGGCATATAATAAGTGCTCATTACACAATTCTTAATTAAGAATACTATTAAAACTCTATCTTTCCATCTATTTACTATGCCTAATGGTAAAGATATATAAGTATAAAGCATATCATGATTTACATGTGTGGCAAGTCACAAGAAGGCACCTCTCTGATCTTTAACTGTATAACTGACCTATGGCCCTAGCTACAGCTCTCTTAAATCTATACTGCATTGGTCCCAAGGCCACCTTCTCACTGGCTATTCCCTGCTAGTTACTGAGCACATCAGGGATACTAAAGCAGGCCTATTCCTGGGAGAGGGCCTTTTCTGATGGATGACTGTGGCTTGGGAACTTTCCAGCAGCCTGTCAAACTTCCTCAGAACTGCACTGCAGTCTAAGACGCTTCTAACCAAGCTTCCTTCCTTTCCTTTCTCCTTCACTCAGGGTCAAATGAACACTGCAGTTTAACTGCTCTCCCAGTCATCTCTGGATTCCTTCCCATGTTCTTTTATACGCATTTGTCGCCACGCAGCAGCCTAACCGTCTGTCTCCTTGTACCTGCCCCCAAAGAAATGAGAGTCTGTAAGACGGATCCTTTCAGGGACTTGGCTTCACCTTTGTTTGCATCTTATGTCTCCCTGTTTGGCCCCAAAGATGACTGGACAGTTAATGACGGGTACTAATGACTTTCCACGTGGAAAGCAACCTAAGCCAGGCGCAGTCGAATGGGGACCAACAGGAGAACCCATGAGGTTCATAGAGGTGGGCACAGACCCCCACCTTCCCCAGGCTAAGGAAAGGCTCTACCTCTGTGGCTGCATTCCTTCCCACAACCTGCTGGGGAAGAGATTCAATGGTATGCTCTCCATCTATTCATATGCATATAGGTTTTGTCCCTTGGGGAAGTTGAGACTCACGGTGCAGCTGCCTGCAGGCAAGGGTGATTGGCTTGAATCAGTTTCCTATTATGATGTATAGGATTCACAGATCTTGAGATTGACAAGCTTTATCTCCTTAACTTCCCTACCTAACTAATAAAAGCTAATGGCCCAGTTAGGCACCCACAGCCCAGACCTTGAGGCTGCCCGTCCCTTGGTCCCCGCACTTACACTCTATTCATGGCTACTGTCTTTTCTTAACCCTGCGCCGCCCTCCTCGCCCCCCACAACCCTCGTCGTGCTGGACGTGACATGTATTTACCCTAATACATTTCTTGCAAGTCTAATCCCATCTTTGAGCCTTCTTCTCAGAAGACTTGAACCAGCATGCAAGCTATTTCCATCCAAGTAAGAATAAAAGCATCTGAGGCTTAAACAATTACCCTGAACTTAAGGCAGAAACTTGGGAAACATTCCTATTTAATTAGGATACAAGCCTCAGTTTAAAAAATAATGTTGTAGATGGCATGGTGGATTAAAAATCTTTGCCAGATTTTCCATTTTCCAACAGTCCAAAAACCATTTTCTCCTTTTGATTAAATTTAATCTCAACTGACAAGGCTGCTCTAAAGGCTCTGTTGCGATGCCCTAATTTCCCCCTTGCTCTTGCTTTAGTACATTGCTATTCAGTACTTCCTGATGTTAGCTGAACTAGATTCACTACTCCAGGCAGAATAATGGCCTGAATTAGAGAAGCTCTAAAGAAGGAATGTTTTGCTAGGACCAATTTTTAAAATACTCTTGCTCCAAAAATATTTTTTCCCTTTTAGTCCACATAATTTAATAAGGGATAAATCTAGAGTAGTGACTCCAAACTTCTTGGAGCTGTCACTGTTACCCACTCCACTTCTTCACAAATATTTTAGGGAAAACAAACTTTAAAAAAGGAAAATTAGCTTTCTCTTGAGACATCCATTAACTATAGCTTTCATAGGATTAGCCTTTTCTAAGTTAAAAAATGATTTGTAAAGTATAGTGGATGCCCTATTATCTAACACAATTAGTTGCTTGGTTGATCAAAAAAATCAGGAGAAAATTTTAAAAATAATTTGTATATATCATAATCATTTTATTCTAACTTAAAAATAAATATACACTCATTCACAAATCTTTCATCACAAGGTCAATCTTTCTTTTTTTAGACATGGGTTCGTTGATTGGAGCCTCATATTTCTTGCAAAAACTGTATCCACATATGCTGCCTATGATTTCTAGTTCAAGCTACTCTAAAGTGAAGAAAAATTTAAACCTTTTGGGAAGCAATCTGAAATATAAAATCATTTTAAATTTTTATAACTTCCCCTCAAACTTTTATATTGTTTCGGCTATACTGAATTCAATAGCAATTTTTAAAGTGACTCTCCTTTATTAAATCTTTCCAAAACATTCACTTCAGTTTTCACTGGAATAGTAACTCTTTCTTTCCATACTTCATATATCATCGGTTTATATTTCATTTATACCATCAAAATAATAAATTCAAATGACATTAAAAAGGTTTGGCAACAAACTCAAGTGACTCTTGAAAGACACAAACTCAAAAACAGGAATGGAAACGTGGAGGTATACTAGAGAATGGCCTCTTAAGTCTTGAGAATTCTGCCTAACGTGTTAGCATATTCTGTAGAGAATATGTAAAGAGTAGGTGTAGTCAAGTTCAGCTAAGAAGCTTCTACTATAGGTGGTTTGTTTCCCTTCATGCACCCAGTGCCTTTGGCTTTGGTTCCCCATTGCAACCTCCCTCGAAAACCTGTGGTACCAAGGAATTTCATCTCTTTTCCCTCTATTGTACCTACATCTAATTTACCATTACTTTAAACCTCTCAAGTGGACAGGGTTGACCACTTATCACTAATAAAGTAATTAGTATTAAGATGTTAGTAACTCACTTTATTGCATGGTAATTTGGAATTTTATTATTTCATTAAAGTTTCCTGGCAAAAATAGTAAGATGCAACAGCAAACTTTTGCTGTAAAGGGACAGATAGTAAATATCAGACAAAAATACAGGTTCCTGTTGCATATCCTGTTTTTTCATGTTTTATATAAAAAGAGGCCACTGATTAGAATTGGGCTATTGTTTGCCAACCCCCACTATAAAATATGGTAGAATAGGCAACAATGTGCCTCTCTTCCAGATATCTAATACATATTTATAGCAACCAACATTTACTGAAAGCTTACGATGTGCCAGGTATTGTGCTAAGTGTTTTGTGTGCATTATCTGATTCAATCCTCACAGCCATTCTATAGTCTAATTACTATTGTTATTCCTTTTATAGATAAAGAAATTCAGACTTGGAGAGAGTAAATAACTTCCGAACCATTCTACAAATGATAGAATCAGAATCTAAACACAGAAAGGCTGTCTTAATTATTAAACTACATGCTTCTGAAAAAGCTTTCAGCTGATTACCCCCAAAATATATAGCTAATTAGTGGCAGAGCCAAGACTAGAACATTGACCTTCTCAGTCAGTGCTGATTTATTAAATATTCAAAGAAATATACATTTTAAGATAGATTTGACAATGTTTTACCCTAGCGAATGAATATCTAATGGTATAATATCAGGCACTGAAAAGAAAGGTATTTGGAAGGGATATCAGATCAGGAATGTTGCAAAGCTAAAATGAGGAATCACTGCTCTGCTTTTTCAACAAAGCAGCACAAGAGAAATCTTAACTATGGAACACAGAAGTGAAACAAGCAAATCATGTTTAAAATGTCACATTCCATTTCTCTCAGAAAACACTACAATGATAAATAACATTATAAAATGGGAGATCAGTAATAGGGCGGGTCAGGTGGACAATAAGGGGCAGGCTGCAGAGGACAGGAGGAAATACAAGCAGGGAGAAAATGTACAATATCCCGATGATTTTCATCTGGTGATTGAGCGAATTCAAGTAGATAAGTAACGTTACAGAAGGCCACAACAAGGATGATGTATAATAGTGTCCAGGACGCAATACTCAGAAAAGCAATAACAGAACAAAGGGGATCAACGAACTCTAATTGGTCCTCTTTTTATTATGATCTCCCTCTCTCCAAATAAAGAGTTCTATTTATTTCTCCTTTGAGCAGAAGTACTGGAATAAACATGGACAAAGATATGGGAAGGGGTGAAGTGTGCTTCAGAGAGGGAAAAGTCTGTGTAGATTAAAAAAAAAATAATAAATGTGATTTTCCCTGGAGGCATAATGCTATGCCATTCCTCCTTGGGTTGAGGGGAAATGCAAGTGATTCAAACCACATTTCTCTGCTTGCCCCACACAAGTAAAGGGCATACAGGCTGTTGTACCAACTCACAAAAGCTTGTATCAAAGGCCTGTCACCTGGATGAGGATAGCAAACACTTATTAGTACTTACTATGTTCCAGGTACAGTTCAAAATGCTTAAATGCAATAAGTAATTTAGTCCTCACAATCACCCTGTGAGATGGGGACTTTTATAATCCCCATGTTTCATAAGAACACTGATGCAGAATGGTTAAATGTCTTACCCAAATTCACACAGCTCAAAGATGGTGAAACTAGAATTCCAACCCAGGCAGACAAGGTCCATACACACTCTTAACTGCTCTGTTATAAATAACTTCTTTGGCTTAATTTTGCCATCACAAGCAAGTGATTGGTATACAACTGTCTTGCAGCGTATAAGGGGCTCCAGGCATTGGCTGGGGATCAAGGTAAAAATTGGACAGAGCAACTGGCAACTGGAGAGATCATCTTGGAAGAACTGGGATGTTTCTGAGGAAGAAACTTGAGCACGCAAGCGAGACAGTCAAAGAAGAAACTACTTCATTACCATACCAATTTGGACACACTAAACTAGCAAACTAAAGTGTTCTAAAATTTGAGACCTAAACTGAAGGTAATTCTGACCATAAATCCTGGTCATTGTGAGTACTTGCATTCATCTTTCAATATATGAGTACATAGAATTTAAAAATTAAAGCAGCCATATGACAAATGGATTTTTAGCCGCACTATTAGGATAAATGCTGACATCGATCATCTAGAACAAGAAGTAATTCAGCAATTTCTGATGTTGGGCTTTAGGCAACATTACATGAATATTATGTGTTTTTGGAATTACTGACATCATATTCCTTGAACTGAATAATAAAGTTAATATGTACTAAACAGAGAGATGTTCGAGTTTACTAGGAAGGTAATCTTGGGATTTAGAATTTGCCATTGTGATTCACATCAGCGCACTAACAACAAAGTAGGAAAACTTAAGCCAGATCTTCTTGAAACACACACTCAGGAAATTGCCTTTCTAGTTATTATAAGCTTGTTTTTTTGTTGCTAGATAGACAAAATAAACCAGATATGTGAGCAAGAGATGTCCCAGAATACCAAACTAATATTCTAAATCCAGCTCCTAAAACACAGTCCATTGTCAGGCAGCACACAGGGCCAAACACAGACACTATTTGAGGACATATTGCAAATGGTCATAGGGTCTTGTTTCCCTGTATGACAATAGTAGCCTTAGGGCTCTACGTGTAGAGCTTTGGTAGGATGCCCATATGGCTTCCAGAAAAACCTGGACACAAAATAAAATTATTTTCAAAATAAAATTGTTTTTAAAATTGCCCTCGACTCCCCCAAAAGAAATACACACACACACACACACACACACACACACACACACACACACACACAGAATAAATTGGGAAATATATAACCATGATATGGAAAACACTTTGATAAATCTGTATTATACTCTGTATTTTCTTATACAAAATGCAGATTTTATAAAAATTAGGAAAATGTGTATGTGTGTATACATATAATTAAAAATATATATCCCCAAAGTGAAAAGTTCAAATTCTGAATGGTAAATAGTCTGGTTGAAACTGGCAATCCTAGAGTTTAGCAATATACTGCTGTCAATTATCTAGCAAAACCAGTATGATTTCTGAAAGCACAAACACCACTACAGTTTGGCTTGGTGGATTCCTGAAATCTAAACCAACTGCTAACATTTTTAAGGCTGTGCCCCTTGTATCCCGCAGACTCCTTCTTGCCATTGCAAATATCTGGGTTTTCCTTTTCAGGAGCACCAGAGTAACTTATCAACATTCCATTTGAAACACAGAGAGGGAAGGACGAGAACTGTCTGGGATCCTCAGTTTTCTGGATCCAATTCTAGTCCATTGTGAGGCCCAGCTGTACTTGTTTCCCTTGAATTCCAACAGAAAATCTGTATTTCTTATTAAAATTTTTTCTTTTCTAAGTCGATTTTAGTTACTTGCAAAAAAGAGCCTGACCAAAACAGGCAGCAGGCTTTAATTTGAAATCTAAAAGCCTGGAATGTCTAAGCAACCCAATTGTAAAGCAGAATAATGATTTTTAAAAAGTGCATTGAAATATTAAACCTCCTCCTAATCAATGCTATTCATGAGAATCACCCATTTTGAATCTAAGACTTTGAGCCAAAATGCATTCAGAGAAAATGCATGCCATTCATGTAGAAATAATCATTTTCAATACTATAATGCTTGTGAAATTAAAAACTGCATTTAATTACATTTTCTGTGACAGTGGCTCTCAAACCTATTTTAGGCAACAGAATATTTTCTTCTAATGGAATCGTAGGTTCATGCCCAATACAAAGCATAGATCTGCTCTGGCTGAAACACGAGCACGTGCCTGGGTAGAGATGTGTGCATGGGTGCACCTGCCTGATGGCCACCCGGTCCCCTGTCAGACACCCCTGAGGCATCACCATGGAACCCCAGGGACCTGTGTGAATCAGAGATTGAAAGCCAAAGTGCCAGAAAAAGACAGCCACACTTTTACACTTTACTGTCACAAACAAGACACCAAATCAATCGCATGCCTATTTACCTGTGAGTTTTAAAACTCTTTCCATCAACATAAATATCAATATCTGGGCAACAATGTTTCACGTAAAGTTGCAATAAATCTTCTCCTAATTCAGATGCAGGTTCGAAGTCATAAATATCTTTAAAAGAGAAAAACAAGACTAAAAAATAGTTTCTTTAATAGTATAAATATTTAAAATATTCATAGTCTAACATTAACAAAAGGTTTTTCTGCAGTTATCTTGATTAGCTACTGAAAAAGAGCAACTGCGACTGGAATATTAAGTGGTAAATTAAAAATAAGACATTTTAAAATCATGTATACTTTCTTCTTTGAAATATGTATTTCCACTTACATTTAAATATAGATATACCTTTAAATACAGATATACATTTAAATATAGGTAATATTATCACAAAATTATACAACAAAATTGAAGCCACTGCATGAACAACTGACTTAGAAAGTTAGAAAATTTTCCCATTTTGGTATTTTCACTACTTTATTCCTTCCTGTTCCTAAATTTATGGCTAGAATGATCTGTGAACCAACAGAAATTCAACTGAAATTAATGGGATATATAGAGCACTTATAGTATGAGTTTAGTACTATACACAGTATGGAGAGATATAGAAAATAAATACTTAAAAAACTCTCAGCTTCAAAAGATTCACAATGTAGGTTGTGGGAAGTGAATATAAAACATGTGTATGGAAAGAGAAACAGCATCCAGTACCACAGCACAGGCAGTCCTGGAAATTTCATCAGAACCTCTGAAGTAGATGGGTTGCATGGAGAGATTCCCACTAATCAAACTTACACATGTATTTGTTTGTAAACCAGAACGCCAATACCAGCTCTACTATCAAAAGAGATCCAGAATCCAACAACTACTGAGTATCTCCACGGCTACCAACCTAGCCCATCACCTCTCATTTGGACTTCTGCAGGGATTTCCTAACAGGTCTCCCACTCCTGATCCCCACAATCTATTTTTAACAAAGCATTCAGAAGCGTGTTTTTAAAATGTAATTCAGATCACGGCCCATCCCAGTTCAAAACCATATGACTCTCTTCCTTTCTTTTAAATTAAAAGGCAAAGACTTACAGAGGCTTGTCAGACCCCACAACATCGGGCTCCTCATTCATTACCTCTCTGACCTCACTGCCTACTCTTTTGCTTATTTCCACAGGAAACTCTTTCTCATTCCTTCAAATGGCGGGTTATGTTTCCATGTTAGAATATTTGCATTGCCATTTCTTCTGCCTTGTATGTTCTTATCCCAGATATCCACTTGACTAATTTTCTTCCTACTTTCAAATTTTGTCTAAATGTCTTTTTCAATGAGGCTGACCCTGACCATCCATCCATCTATAATTGCTACTCCCATTGCTAGCACTATGTTGTGGAGAAAAAAATTTACTCTACCCTTCTAGGTTCTTTTGGCTGGTCTAATAATTAAATCGACATGAGACAGATTAACAAGAGAAAATAACCAAATTTAATTACATACATATGTATGGGAACCCCATATATATGAAAGAGTCGGAGACCCCATACACATGAGAGGTTCAGAGACAGAAAGGTAAAATGAGGTA
This sequence comes from Rhinolophus ferrumequinum, assembly GCF_004115265.2. Classification (NCBI taxonomy): domain Eukaryota; kingdom Metazoa; phylum Chordata; class Mammalia; order Chiroptera; family Rhinolophidae; genus Rhinolophus; species Rhinolophus ferrumequinum. The sequence goes on along the minus strand of NC_046292.1, from coordinate 69,589,337 downwards.
AAAATAACATCCTGAGCTAAGGAAAAAGGTAAAGTATCTGGAGCTTCAGAAGAGAGAACAGTAATTCACGGGAAGGTAAGAAGAACAGACATATAGTAATTAGATGTTTGCCCTGCCATAGGGATAGGTCATAAAGTTATTCCTGATAAAAACTCTTAGGGAAAAGGCCCCAAATTTAAATTATTTAAGAGAGGTACAAATTTCTCTGGAGCCCACAGGGTCTCAACTGCCTTCAGCTCAAAATAAAGCACATGCCAAAGTGGCACATCTTGGGGAGGCCAGTTCTGAATCCCTTCAACTCTCAACCCTCCCTTCTCTGATCTATTTTTATTATAGGATATCACTTTCTAACTTCTTTGCTATATTTATTATCTATCTCCATCCCACCTTACCTTTTCTAACTAGAATGTAAGTTCCAAAAGGGCTGGAAGTCCACTGTAGTCATTGAAGTATCCCTTAAACCTAGAACAGTGCCTGAGACAGAGCAGATCCTCAATAAGTATTTGTTGAATAAATTAATGTATCAAATACTACATAATAAAGATTTTTGAAGGAAAAACATGAAACTGCAACCAGAATTAGGTAGGGAAGAAGAGAGATCCTATTATTTCTAGATATTTCTATAGAAGACTTAAAGCACATAAATTAATGGGAGATACCAAGGAGAAATGGTCTCCATTTTGATGATTCAAAGATCAGAGTCTGATTTTTGACACAGTGGGAAAATATACTTTTCAAAAGAAAACCAAGTACATTTGATAAATGAGTCCCATTTATGTATTCAAATAACCTATTGAGCTTGAATATATCACAGTGTGGTATAATAAAGATATATATTTGGTCTTTGTCCTTAGTTCTTGGCACAGCGCTCCTAAAACTCTTGGAATTTGCTAAGTTATAGGAGTGTCTTTATAAACCAGAAGCGAAATATAGTAACAAACCCCTTTCAACCACACCTGAGTTTATGCTAAGGAGGTGATTCAGGATGGGGCTCCTAGACAGCCTCCTGATGGGGACTGGTCGACCAGAAAGACCAAACATGTGATTGGAAAGTAGGAACTTGCAGCCCCACTGCCCCTTCCACCCCTAACACGTGCAGGGAGTGAAAGGGGACTGGAGATTAAGTTACAAAAATTCTTGAACAATGAGAATCAGAGAGCTACTGGGTGGGTCAACACATTGACATGTTGGCAGGGCGGTGTACCCTGAGAGAGACTGGACATTTGTTCTGTGTACTGTCCCTTCCCCCACCCCATACCTCACTCTATGCACCTCTTCCATTCGGTTGTTCCTGAGTTGTATCTTTTATAATAAGCCAAACATTATCAATGTAAATAAAACATTTTCCTGAGTTCTGTAATTCCAGCAAATTATTAAACCTTAAAGGGGAAATCTCAAATATGTAGTTGCCGGGCACAAGTGGGAGTAGTAAAGGGACCATAATGTCACCCCAAAGCATATCCGTTCGACATAAGTAGTTTGAGTTAAAGACAATTGAGAACCAGCAAATGTGGGAAAAGTTCTTTATCTCCCCTTAACTGCCAAAATAAAGTATAAATTTTCCATTCTGTAAAGAAAATTTACATTTATAAAGGAAATTTCCATTTGTAAAGATATCTCCTTACCAGGAAGAAACTACTTTCATCAGTTGACTCATCTACATAGCAAGTCAACCCTTATTTACCATACATTTTCTCCCCTCACTATCCCATAATTTGCCTCCACTACTCAGTAGCTCAAAACTCTTTTCTTTTGTTTAGCCTAAAATGATATATAAGCCTCAATCACCTGGCCACCTGCTTATTTATTTGTAAAACTCCTGATGCAAAAGTAAGTATGTAATCATAACCTTTTCCCCCCTCCCATTCATCTGTCTTATTTCAGTTTAATTCTTAGGCTAGCCACAGAATATAAGAGGGTAGAAGGAACTCTTCCTTCTCCTACAGTAGCCTACGCACCCCATTTGTGGCTAGCATCTGACGTAGGGACAGTCTTGCAGGACTATGTCTTTAATCTGTGGGGCCTGTGCTAACTCTGGATAGTAAGTGTCAGAATTGAATTTTTGGATACTCAGTTGGTGTCGGAGAATTGGTTGGTATGTGGGGGAAAAAGTACATACATTTGGTGTCAGGAATGGTACCAGAAGAAAAAAACACAATCACAGAAACCCAAAATGTTCCTCAACCGTAAGTCACCATTCCACTCTACCCTAAACTTGGTCTGTTTATATTTTTTAAATCTGACAAATAGTACCACCCAAAATCCTTAAAGTGGTTTATGAGTAAGGTGATCACATGTCTTGGTTTGTTTGGGACAGTCCCAGTTGATGTCTGTTGCCATAAAATAATTACCAACAGCAATAATAATTTTTCACCTTTCACTCTCTCAACAGGGTCCCAGTTTGTATAATAAAATATAGGGTCATCCTTTATATAAGGCTCTTCATGATCTGGCTTCTGCTCATCTCTTACTGTGATTGTTCCTGTCCCCTACTCCAACTCACTCTCACAACAAACCACTTCCAGTTTTCCAAATCTGCTATGTACCTGGCTCTCTCTGTCTCCAGGCAAGTTGTTTCTTTTGCCTGGAACACTCCCTTAAGCTCCTTTAGCCTGGTTAACTCCTACTTTTCCTTTGGGGATTCAGTTCAAATATCACTCCCTCCACATAGCTTTCTCTAGAAGCCTAAATCCAGGCTACATGTATCCTATTTGTGCCCTCATCACACTTTGTACATAACCCACCCATCTCCTACTAGACTGCAGGACAGGAACACTATCTGTTTTATTCAATCTTTTTTTTTTTTTTAAGAAGGACGCAGCTCACAGTGGCCCATGCGGGGATCGAACCAGCAACCTTGGTGTTATCAGCACCACACTCTAACCAACTGAGCTAACCAGCCACCCTGTGTTTTATGCATCTTAAATCCTCCAAACCTAGCACAAAGGTGATACTCAAATAATGTGATGATTAGAGTGGCATTCTAGGAACAAACAGCAAGTGCAAAAACACAGAGGTGACAAAATATAGTTCTTTGGGGGGAAATGCCAAGTAATTCATTAAGATAAGAGCTCAAGGCCGGCCTGGTGGCTCAGGCGGTTAGAGCTCCATGCTCCTAACTCCGAAGGCTGACGGTTCGATTCCCACATGGGCCAGTGGGCTCTCAACCACAAGGTTGCCAGTTCGACTCCCGCAAGGGATGGTGGGCTGCGCCCCCTGCAACTAGCAATGACAACTGGACCTGGAGCTGAGCTGCGCCCTCCACAACTAAGACTGAAAGGACAACAACTTGACTTGGAAAAAAAGGCCTGGAAGCACACACTGTTCCCCAGTAAAGTCCTGTTCCCCTTCCCCAATAAAATCTTAAAAAAAAAGAAGAGATGGCAAGAGGATAAAAAAGAAAAGTATTTAAGAATATTTAGTCTATAAATCAATAGACATGGTCATGAATCGAATAAGGGGTAAGAGAATAACTAACTGAGTAGAAAGACAGTGATATCATTCACAATGATAGAGTACTTAAGAAAAGAGCTGGTTGGGAGAGATGGGTGATTGGGTCAGCGTGGAACAAGTTAAATTTTGAGATTTAAGGTACATTTAGACAGATACATCTACTCAGCTCAAAAAAGTTGGAGAATACCAATTATTTAAAGAGCAGAAAGACAATGTGCCAGTGAAGGAGACAGAGGAATGACCGAAGAGAAGAATCTAGAGAGTACAGGGTCATAGAAGACAGATGGAGTTTCAAGGAGTGCGGCACAGACAGTATGAAAGCCTGCAAAGACGTGAGTAAGATGTGGACATCAAGCGCCTGTTAAACTGGTAAATATGGGGGTTTTCCACTAAGTGATGGAAAAAGTAAGTTAAGAGGCAGGGGATTGAGGGGTAAAAGATCTCTTTTTACTTATACTTTCGACTTGTTTGGCCACTTAAACGGGTTGCAGTGGGGCCACGGCCGAGTTTTAGACTAGAGACAGGACAAATGGGTATCAAATACCAGCTCTGCCAACTGCTCGATCTGTATGACCTTGGGAAAGCCCCTTATACTCTCTGAGTCTTAGAATCCTATCTATAAAATCAGTCTGTAACCACTTATATCTTAGGATTATCTGAAACTAAAGGAGATAAAATATATGAATGGATCTATCTCAAGCCTAGAATAGACAGTCATTCATTTACCATAATTAGGTATGGTGAATGTATATAAGAGGAATCTAACTGAGCTTAAATCACTTTGTTATTGTTGTTGCACTAAACATCAATAATAAAATCCTTTGGTTAACTGATACTTTTATATACATTCAATTCTGCTATAGTACTTGTTTTGAAAACGTTTGATCCAACACAATTCATATATTAGGGAACAATCTGAGCATAACATGAAATTTTCATTTGCTTAGGTGCAAATTCATCCATGAGAAACACTAGGTCAATGTAGAAAACTGCACTAGCTGAACTGAGCCATGTAAGACTATACAAAACACACATAAATGCCTAAAATATCTACCAGAAACCTCAGTTCACTGTATCTGTTATGACTCGCACCCATCCATATACGGTGTTACAAATTCCCATCTGATTTTAGATGGGTTTCAACCAACTGTGGAGAGACCATTTTCTCTGACTATGTTTATATTTCTGTTTGTTCTGGCCTTTCTAAGTAGAGCACTGGAAAATCTGCATAAAGGATGATTAAACAGCAAACATGCTTTGGTAACTAGAGATAATGTGATGCTCCAGAAACATTTAGAGACTTTCCTTCCCACCCCCACCAAACCATTCCCTTACATTCCAGGGTAGTGAAGCTACCTTGCCCTCCCCTCACGAGAGATTTATTTACCTTCCAAAGTAAAGGTCTGTCTGTCTGTCTGTCTCTGTCTCTTTCTTTGCTAAAGCGGATGGGCAGATTTGCCAGAATCCTATAAAATCTGATTTAGGTGTTCGTCTCCTATGGTACAATTCAACCGCATGTGAAGGGTAACATTAGGCCCTTACCACATAGCTCATGGGAATCGGGGCTGGGAACTGACATTAAGATGTTCTGTGAGTAACAAACAGTTTGTTCTCTGATATAGAGATCTTGAGTTTCCTGTTCGAGTATTTACTATATCTATACATTTATATACTTAAAATCCTCCTTCCACCAATTCACAATAATTCACAAGCTGAAACTGCTGTGACACAAACTTCCACAAACAAATTAAAGGTCTTTGTCAAGGTCAAATGCCATATTTATTATAGTATTTAAGTATTTCTTAACCATTTAACATGTTTAAAACTATGCTACCATTTTTATTGGGTGCCTATCTTTTTAAAATGTGTCATGACAAAATTTTCAGTAATTTTTTTGTGTCATGACAAGTAATGGTGATTTTCATGGTGAACGGTGCTTTTTAAGGAATACATATATTGTATTATAACACAACTGACTCTACAGTCTGCTAAAGCTTTTATTGGCATACATCAAAATAAGGATGATGACATGTGGAAGCTTAAAAGGAGAATTGTGAATTATGTGTGTATTTATTCATAATAACTCCATCGCCAAATATTTGGGAAAACTGGGAGTTGACCATACTATTGTTTTCATTTATCCATAAAAAATTTACTTTCATTACATTTACTTTCATTTACTTATTATAAAAAGAGCAGCAGAGCTGATTTTTGAAGTATGTTTTTCTCTAACTGTATCAGAATATAATTACTTTCATGATTATAAAAGTTTATATAAATCCACAAATAAAATGCCTCACCAGTAGAAATTAAACTGTCCTCCCGATTGCTGATAACATCTGGAATTTCATGCTTCAGAAGAGAACAGTCAGGTGATTTTTCACCTAAGAACTCTATAGATGATCTTCCATCATTGTCAGTATACTTTCCAAAACTGAAGTCATGTTTTGTTTGTGGTACCCCACTCTTTTTCCTAAGAATTTCCTCTTCATAGTTTTTTATGTTTTTGTTTGATGAGTATATAATCCTAAAAGACAAAATATAAAATATTAATCAAAACAATGGTGATTCTTAAAACCTAGTTTCCCAAATGGGCATCTTTCATCTAGTATAATTACATAATTTCAAAACCTTTAAAATCTGGAATAACTGTAGAAAAGTCCATCTAAAATAGCAGCAATTTTTAAAAGTACTCTATAAAATTTTTTAATGTTATAAATATATAATGCCAACAAATAAGATAATCTAATAAAATGAAAAATTCCCAGAAAGACATGCACTGCCAAATCTGACTTAAGAAGAAACAGAATATCTGCATAGACCTATAATAAGTAGAGATTGAACTAGTAATCAAAAACGTCCCACGAAGGAAAACCTAGGACAAGGTGACTTCACTGGCGAATTCTACCAAGTGTTTAAAGAAGAATGAACACCAATCCTTCACAAACTTTTCCAAAGAATAGAAGAAAGCACTTTCCAACTCATTCTGTGAGGTCAGTATGAGCCTGATACAAAAGCAAATGCAGAAATCACAGGAAAAATAAACCATAGACCAATATTCCTTATTAATAATGATGAAAATATCCCTTAAAAAATAATAGCAAACTGGATCCAGCAATATATAACAAGTATTACGTACCATGACCAAGTGGGGTTTATCTCGGGAATTCAAGGGTATTTAAACATATGAAAATCAATGTTATACACCATGTTCTATGGTCTGAATGTTTGTGTCCTTCCAAAATTCAAATGTTGAGCCCTCATGAATGGACTTAGTACCCTTATAAAAGAAGCTCCAAATAATAGATCCCCTGCCTCTTTCCACCATGTGAAGGCACACTGAGAAGTCAGCAGTCTGCAACCCAGAAGAGGACCTTCACCAGAATCCTACCACTTTGATCTTAGACCTCCAGCCCCCTGAAATGTGAGAAATAAATTTCTATTGTTTATAAGCCACCTAGTCTGTGGTATTTTATTATAGCAGCCTGAATGGACTAAAATACCATATCAATAGGACAAAACCCACTTGATCATCTTGATAAACACAAAAAGTGCATTTGAAAAAAATCTAACACCCTATATGATAAAACACTAAACAAACTAGGAATAGAAGGGAATGTGCTTAACCTAACAAAGGACATCTTAAAACACCATAGCTAACATCATACTTAACGGTAAAAGACTGAAAACTTTTCTTCTAGAATCAGCAAGGAAAGGATGTCTGCTCTCACTTCTAATCAACATTTAACTGGAGTAGTTCTAGCCAGGGTAATTAGGCAAGAAAACAAAATAAAATGCATCTGGATTGGAAAGGAATAAATAAAGGTATCTCTATTTACAGATGCAAAACCTGTATACAGAAAAATACACCAAAAAAAAAAAAAAAACACCTGTTAAGTTCTACAAGGTTATAGGATACAAGATCAATGTGCAAAAATTAACTGTATTTGTATACACTAGCAATGAACAAACCAAAATTAAATTAGAAAGTAATTCCATCTATAATACATAGATCAAAAAAATAAAACACTTAGGAATATATTTAATAAAAAAAGTAAGGCTTGTATGCTGAAAACTACAAAACAATGCTGAAAGTAATTAAATGGAAACATCCTATGTTCATGGATTGGAAGATTTAATATTGTTAAGATGGCAATACTCTGAACTGATCTACAGATTCAATGCAATACCTATTAAAATTCCAGCTGCCTTTTTTTGCAGAAATTGACAGTTCAATCCTCAAATTCAAATAGAAATGCAAGGGACCCAGATAGCCAAAACAATCCTCACAAAGAACAAAGCTGGAGGATTCCCAAGTTCTAAGTTTCCTACAAAGCCATAATCACCACCACTGTGTGGTACTGGCATAAGGGTGAACATACAGATCAGTGGAATAGAATTGAGTGTCCAGAACATATATTTACAGGCAACTGATTTTCAACGAGGGTGTTATGATATTGTGATTTACAATAAGAAATATGTATTTGGTCTTTGCCCACTGTTCCTAGCACATAGCTCCTTTGTAATTTCCTATATAAGAACTATAGGGATGCCTTTTGTTATGATACTTAATTTTGTTCCCAGTTCCTGAAATAGCTCCAGACAGATAAAGATGAAATAGATGTATTTTGTTATTCATAACAAGCTCCTTTTAACCACACCAGAGTTTACATTAAATGAGGTGATTTTTGGAAAGCCCTTAAGGAGGGGATAGTTTCCAGGAGAACCAACCATGTGATTAGAGAGTTGTCACTTTCAGTGCCCCCCACCTCTGGGGAGGGGAAAGGGTGAATTAATCACCAATGGTCAATGATTTAATCAACTGTGCCTCTGTAATGAAGCCTCCATACAAACTCTAAAGGACGGGGTTCAGAGAGCCTCCAGGCTGGTGAACACATGAAGGTACACTCAATAGCAGAAGAAATGTACCATTTCATAGGTCATACTACTATGAATAACATTTATTAAAACTTATTCAATTCAGTGCTTAACATATGCCAAGTCACTGTGATTTATAAGTATCTCATTTAACCCTCACAACAACACTTTGAGGTAAGTATTGTTATTATGTCCATTTTTCAGGTGAGGAAATTAATGGTAAGTATTAGTTCAAGTTTATACAGTTAGAAGTGGTGAACCTAGCTTGACGACAGAGCCTGCTCTTACAACAAAGCCACTATACCATCTACTAGAAAAAAAACAAGTATACATTTAAAGTTGGAACTCAATGATGAACCTATGATCTATACTGGAAAATAATAATGATTTTCTACATTGCTCTTAAAGTATCTATCTAAATTATATATGTCACGCTGTTCTTACATACGGGGAAGTACAGGTTAGGCAATTTTCCATTTATGCTTAGAGGAGCTTCATATAAGAAACTCTGAAATAAAGAAAAATAGATCATTCAAGTTAGAGCACAAAATAAAGAAAAATAAGCCAAATCACACCAGTATATTTAAAATTTAATCACCCAAGAAGAATTTTCCATAATAAAGTCAACATGATTTTGATTATAGACAAAAAGTATGTCAGCAAACAGCTAAAAGACTAGCATCTAAAAAAACACCTAGGCTCCAGGACATAAAAACACAAAAATCCAACTGATGTATCATAAAAGTCAAACTGAAAACTGGCACTGGCATTAAGGACAGACATAGAGACAAACGGAATAGAACTAAGAGACCAGAAATAAACCTCAACATTTATGTGTATTAGTCAGCTGAAGCTGCGATAACAAAATATCACAGACTGGTGGCTTAAGCAACAGAAATTTATTTCTCACAGTTCTGAAGACTGGAAGTCCAAGATCAGGGTGCTACAATGGTCAGGTTCTGGTGAGAACTCTCTTCGTGGCTTGTGTCCTTCCCGCTGTGTCCTCACATTGAAGAGAGAGAGAGCAAGCAAGCTCTCTGGTATCTCTTCTTTTTTTTATATAAGGGCACTATTCCTCTTGTGAGGATCCAACCCTCATGACCTCATCTAAATCTAATTATCTCCCAAAGGTACAACTACCAAATATCATCACATTGGGGGTTAGGACTTCAACATACAAATTTTGGAGTGAAACAATTGAGTCCATAACAATGGGTAACTGATTTGCAATAAATACGTACAGGCAATCCAATGGGGGAAAGAACAGTCTCCCAAAATGGTACTGGGATACCTAGATATCCACACACAAAAGAATGAAATTGGATCTCTTCTTTACACTATACAAAAAAATTTAACTAAATACAAATTATAGACCTAAATGTAAGAGCTAACAGAATAAAACCAGAGACATTGACTTTTCCACCTAGTGCTGCTGCTGGTGATTTAGACTTTATACCACAGAATCTGGTCCTTTTTTGGTTAGCATGTGGCTCAATAAACCCTAAAGAAGAAGAAGAAGGGGAAGGAGAAGAAGGAGAAGGAGAAATAGGAGAAGGAGGAAGAGGAGGAAAGGAAGGAAAGAAGGAAGAAAGGAAAGAAGCAAGCAAGCATAGAACCATAAAATTCTTAGAAGAAAATATAAGAATAAATCTTTGTGATCCTGGATTAGACAACGGTTTCTTATCTATGGTATACACCAAAAGTGCAAGTGACAAGAGCAAATTAGATTAAACTAGGCTACATTAAAATCTGAAACTTTTGTGTTGCAAATGACACCATCAAGAAAGCAAAAAGACAACTCCTAGAATGGGAATAATGTTTGCAAATCATATGTCTGATAAGAATCTAATATTCAGAATATATAAAGAACTCTTATAACTTGATAACATAAAGACAAATAACCCAATTGAAAAATGAACAAAAAATGTCAGATGGGTACTAGATTTATCAGGATGATCACTTTATAAGTTATATAAATGTCTAATTACTATGTTATACACGTGAAACTAATATAACGTATGTCAACTATAGTTGAAAAATTTTTAATTATTTAAAAATTTAAAAAAAAAGAAAAATGGAAAAAGGATGTAGCAAAGAGGCAAATGAAAATCAGCCATGAGGGAAATACAAATGAAAATCGCAATGAGATACAACTTCCTGTTCACTAGGATGGCTATAATAAAAAAGAAGATAATAACGAGTATTATGCAGATATGGTGAAACTAAAACCCTCACACCCTGCTGCTAGAAATGTAAAATGTATTGCCTCTTCAGAAAAAAAGTCTGGCAGTTCTTCAAAAAGTTAAACAGAGTTACCATATGACCCAACATTTCCACTCCTGCATATATATACCAAAGAGAAATGAAAACACAGGTTCACATAAAATTTGCATATGAAATGTCCATAGCAGCATTAGTCATACAGCCCAACAGCGGAAACAACATAAATATCCATTAACTAATGAATAAACAAAATGTGGTATAGCCATACAATGAAACATTATTTGGCAGTAAAAAGAAATGAAGAGATGATGCATAGAATAGCAAGGATGAACTTGGAAAACATTATGCTTAATAAAATAAGTCAGTCATAAAAGACCACAAGTTGTATGATTCCATTTATGTGAAAAGTCCAGAAAAGGCAAATCCATAGACACAGAAAGTAGATTAATATTGCCTAGGGCAGCGGGGTGAGGAAATGAAGAGTGACAGACAATGAGCATGCAGTTTCTTTTTGGGGTGCTGAAAATGTTCTAAAACTAAATTGCGGTTGCACAACTGTGGAAATACCAAAACCACTGAATTGTACACTGAATTATATCTATGATACGTGAATTATATCTCAGTAAAGATGTTTTTGAAGTACCCTTCTAGTTGCTAGATAGGAAACTTCCTGATTCACGAATGGCTTAATAAAGCCTGTTAGGTCTTCAAAAAAATAAAAAGATGTTTTAGAAACCGGTAGTTGACAAATTTATAGTATTCGACAATGATATAATTGCCAGTATTGGCTTCATAACTTAGTTCCACATTTACTTACACGGTGGTTCAGACCAAGCCACCCCAAGATGTGCCTCAATGGTATGCAGATTACTTTAGCTAAAGGCAATTTTAGCTTCAGGCTCAAGTGAAACCTCTGCCCCTCCCTTTAACTACCTAGAAAATCTTGAATTAGGGAGCCTTGGCCATTATAAGAAATTGTAACCTTTTTGACCCACCTATAGGGCAGGGCAAACTTCTATTTACTAAACATCTGCTCTTCTTATCATCCTGCAACGATACTTTGAAGCCCCCAAGGTGTATTACCTCATCCCCAGCTCAAAATGTCTTATATACCTCAAGCCCCTTTTCTATCTCTGATCCTCTCAGGTGTGGCGTTCCCGTGTGCATGAGATTAAATTTGATCTTCCCTCGTCATTCTGCCTCATGTTGATTTGATAATTTGGCCAGCAGAAAGAACCAGAAGAGGAAAAGGGGAATTCTTCCCTTTCCCCACATTTACCATCATTAAGCACTAAAATCAAGAATCACCAGCCAGTGTACACCTAGCCATCCACATAGGGTCTTACTCAAAACAGGGCACAATAAATATCTGCTGAGTAAGTTAAGTATATGTGAGGGATGGTAGGACAGAAACCACCAAAATATTATTAGAACAATACTAACTTCCATATATTAGACAAAGGGAAGAAATTATGGGAGGGCAGTTATTTAAATTACTGAAATGAATTACAAATAAACACTTCAAAATTCACAAACATAAAAAACTTAGTTAATTTTTATGGTGCTTAATGTATGCCTGGCATTTTACATCTGAGGAAATTCCAGGCATACAGGGGTTAAGTTTGAGGCACACAGCTCTCCCCAAATGGCAGAGCAGGCAATTTGAACCCAGACGTGCTTGCCCTAGAGTCCATGCTCTTAAACACTAAAGTATTTAAGACCTCTCTAAAGTCATTTAAATAGGTATTCAAAAAAATATATTTTTGAGGAACTACATTAGAAAATACTTGCCTCCTGAATACATTTATCCAAAATGAGTGTCAAATAATTACACGTATGTGCAGATAACAGCAAAGCATTACAACAGAATTCTATTCAATTAGAATGAAGACTAATTTAAACTAGTTTCTCCTATTATTTAGCCAATGACAATTCTCTAAGTTTACCAAATACATGGGTCTCCCAAACTACTAACAAGTTCAACGAAAGTTCTATTTTCAAAAATTTTGACCACACACAAGCCATGAAAATAAAAAGTTACGATCTCATATTTTTATAAACATACATAACTTATTTAAAGCTTTGCATACCAATAATATAGAAGTCAATATATACAGCAATGTTCTCAACAGGATACAATTTTATCCCCGAAAGGACTTGGCAATGTCTGGAGGCATTTTGGTTGTTACACCTTGGGGGTGGGAGGAGGCTTTAAGAAGGGTGGGAGGGGAAATGCTATTGGCAGGTAGTGGCTAGAGGCCAGAGATGCTGCTAAACATTCTAAAATGCACAGCACAGCCCCCACAACAAAGAATTATTTATCTAACCCAAAATGTCAACAGTGCCACTGCTGAGAAACTCTAGCATAGAATAACACATTCAAATTACCAGAGAGCACACTTCATTTCTTCTCTCTCAGGATCAGTCTCAAGTTAGCACTTGGCTTCTCCAATACTAGACCTCTAATACTCCAATACTAATACTTAGCCTGTACTAATACTAATTACTAAGATAATTTGGAATTTAAATGAATGGATTTTTCTTAGAAGGTTATAAATCAGATATGAAAATAAATGAAATAAAAAACATACACACGTTTAAAAATAATTATATATTAGATTTAACTATAAAAGATTTTAAAAAGCACTTACTGTAAAAATGTTCTAAATTCTGAAGCTTCAAAGTTCTCCACAGCAACAGGCTCATGGTTTATTAAATTATTTGATGTCTGTCCAACAGTATGAAAATAGAAGCCAGGAACCCTTGCTAAAAGGACCGCTCTGTGTGCTTTGAATAAAGTACAACCTACAGAGAAAGTAATATCTGTATGGATTTCTTCCCTTAGAAGCCTGTCAGGAATAAAAAGGAACCATAGTTTAGTGATGCTCAGAAATATACAATGCACCCATTTTTATAAAATAAGTTTTTAAAATAACACATAAACTAAAAAAATACAGAGATAACATAAAATAAATAAAAGTTAATATAAAAATGAGTTTGTTCTCAGTTCATCCTAAAGAACACTGTTTAATATTGGCTTAGAATCTAAAAGTTACAGAGAAAACAAAAGTAATTTCACTAGAAGAGTAAGACTACTTTTTCAAAAAATACCTTTTTTCAATTCCTTCTAATAATAATAAAATTTATCTTCTGCTATTTGTTGATTTTCTATTTTAGACTTATTTTGAAAAAAGAACACAAATATGGTTGCTGACTATTACGAAGAATCCATTTTTTTAAATCTTACTAAAATTGAAGCAAAAAAAGTAAACAGTTAACAACAGCAGCAAACCAGATATAACAATAGACAATACAGATTAGAAACTGGTGCACTTTGTTCTGACTATTGTTAAATACCAACTCTGAAATGCAGCCTTGGCTGTCAAGAATGTGACATTTAAGCCCTTTTCATTTCCCCCCCCACAAATAGAACTAACCATGTTCTAATCTACTATTAAAATGATGGACTCATGGGAGAAACCCACTCAAAACCCTTTACTAATGTACAGACATAGTACATAAGCCCACTGATTACATGTACCGTAAAGTGATGGAAGAACAAAAATCAGCATCATAACAGAAACCATATAATATAAACTTTTATCTCTGTGGTAACTGTATATTTTTACTCTCTAAATACTACATAACACTTCATATTACTAAAACATTATCATCAGCAAGGTATGTATTCTCAGAGGGCTTCTGTATTGCAGGATATAATTGGCAATCACACCAGTTCACTACAGGAGGTACAAGCAATGGATAAAGATATCCATTACAGTGAAAGCTTAGAGCGTTGCCATCGACACTCACACTCCCCTAAGACCAAGTTAATGGCTCCTTCCTCTGATCCCTTCACACTCAGTATACATACCTCTGTTGCAGCCCTTCTGTCACGGCACCATTATTTTTATGTGTCTTTCTCCCTACTAGACAATGAACTCCCCAAAGGCAAAAACTGTGTATCTTCAGTATATAGCAAGAACTCAAGAGCTGCTTGTTAAATTTTACTGTATTTTATCCTAAACAAAATCAATGCTTTAGAGCACAGAGCTTTGAGAACCTTGGAAACAATAACCAAACAGACGCCTTTTAGTCAATATTTTCATCAGTAAGTTACTTTCATTAAGTGATTTTTAAAGTTATGTAAATATGTATTGATCTCTCAAACATTAATAAAACCTCGAATTGTACAAATTTGTGCCTCCCTCCCACCTACCTTCTCCCCATATCCCACTCCTTCCCAAGTAAGGAAGGAAGCATTGCAGCTGGTAGCCATACAGCCTTCACTAGGGAATCTGCCTTGTTCATAATAGATGCTCACGAGTATTTGTTAAATGAAAAAAAAGTTAATGTGTTTAAAAAATTGTTAATGTGAAAACATAGTGCTTTTTATTTTATAAAACCACTTGTATCCATTACAAGTAACAAAATATCTGACTCCGACCTCTTAAACATTGAGAGGGTTATTAGCTCATCTAATAGTAAGGTCTAGAGGAAGGATAGGTTGGAGCAAAGGCTCAGCCACGTAAAGGCCCACCTTCTTTCCATCTCATTTCCCTGCCCACCACTGTATTAACTTATCTAAAGCATTTTTGACTGCTGATTAAACCCAGTTATCACTAAAAATTTACTGAACATGTACTATGTACTAAGCATTGCGGACATAAAGATGACTAAATCATAGTAGCTGCCCTTGAGGAGTGTATAGACTAGCAGGGAGGCTAGGCCTGAAAATTAGAGTGTGATAGATCAACAGCACAAATAAGTAAAAATTTTTCAGAGACCAACATAAGAGAAAACCTTATAGAGGACAATAAAAACCAAATGGTATTTTAAAGATTGAATAAGAGTTGGTAAGGGAAGCAAAGCAAGGTAGAAAGGAGTTTCTGGCTCTATGTTCATTACAAAGATATGCGTGGAGTGTGGAGCTACAAATAGGTCAGCAGAGAGTACTGAGATGAGAAGTGGCAGATGAAGCTGTAGGAATAAAGACGAATAAGAAGCAAAGAGCTTAAGTCTTATTTTACAGTTCAAGAGGAATCACCAAATGGTTTAAAACACAGGCAAATTTATTTTTTCAAAATACTACCTGTTAGTTGTGTAGAAGAAGAATTAAGGGAAAATGAGAATGAAGATGAGAAAAGTACTGTACAGCACAGATGAATGATGTAAGGGGCTTAGGCCAGGAGAGGCTCAATGGTGACAGAGAATAGGGACGGAATTAAAATATATTAGGTAATAAAACTGGCAGTACTTGGTGACTGGATGTAGAAGGTGAAGAGAAAGAAATAACCTAGGATCTCTCTCATCTGTGGTTTAGACAACTGGGTGCTGGTGATGTCACCAACCTTTTAAAATCTCTATCTGCTATTCAAATTTCCCTCCTAAACTCCAGACATATTTCCCGTTGTTTCCTTGATACGGCTTCCTGAACATTCACCATACTCCTCCCTTTCAAATGTCCTAAGATTTGGCGCCACCTTCCATGTTTCCCTTTCCCTGTTGCTCCACATGTAATTGGTCGCCAAGCCCATCAATTGCACACATGAATCCTTTTCACCTTTTCCAATCTCCTAGCTGGTTTCCTTGTTTCCAATTACTCTTTCCTTAATTCAAGACCTAAATATGTGAATCCTCTACTTAAAAAACACCAATGGTTCTCCACTGCCTCCAGAATATATTCCAAACTCTTCACTGAAAAAAGATGGCCTTCGTGATCTAGTCTTACTTTACCTACTCATCCTCATCTACTGTCACTTTGATTGCCTGCCATACCCACAATCCCCTCCCAAATAAAGTTACCAAAAATTCATTTATTTATATATGGCCCTGCTTTGTACCACCTGACCCTATGCCCTTAACTACATCGAAATGGACAATAGACTGAGCCAAGGTTAGCTTATCAGCCAATGTGGTGGTTAAACAAGTGAACTCTAGCACAGATGTCCTACAGTAAACAGGGACCAACTGATCGCACTCTAAGAATTGCAAAGCAAATCCAAGGTAGAGTAACAAAAACAAATGTGTAATAAGAGAATCAATGATGAAGGAACAAAGTTTCTGAAAAATCAGTTTGCATAACTACTGTAGAGAAGGCAGACTGACTGGAGTCATAGTCTGGTCGTGTGACCTTGGGCAAGTCATTTTAAAGTTTCTGGAGCCAGACTGCCAAGGTTCTTATTCTGATTCCACCCTTTCGCTAATGCTCAGTTTCCTTATCTGTTAAATGGGAATAATAGCAAGACTTACCTCACAGGGGAGTAAACAAACCATTACATGTCACCCCAGTGTCTAGGTAATAGTAGGATGGCAATAAGTATTAGGTATTTTTACTACAATTGTCCATTTCTCAATGAGGTCTTAGTGTACAATTGCTGTCATATCTCCAGCAAGTTTCTAATTGTACATCAGATCTGGCATTTTGACTGCTGAAACTGTTTCCTGTTTTTGTTCACTTCTCCATATATCCTACTACCTCAAATAACCCAGACGTGTCTCTGTTCCTTGCTGTTTGGAAGAATCTAAAACAACTTGCTTTCCCAAACGAATATCAAGCTCTTTTAAATCTCTGTGCCTTTATAAAAGCCATTCCCCTTGTTTAGATACCCTGACTTCTCTCTTCCTAATCTCTATCTAATCAATTTTTAATCAACCCCCCAAGAGGTAACTCAAATGTCACCCTATAAAGCCTTCTCCAACTTATCTGGGTCCCCATCACTTTGGTTTGGCTATTATCTCTCACTAGAGCATAAGCACCAACACCAAAGCCATGTCTTATTAATCTTTGATTCTTCAGGACCTAGTACAGAGTTAGGTACATGGTAGGTGCTAGCTACTTCATTAATACTTGTATAATAAATCAATGATATTGCTGTGCTGGAAGAAGATTAATTTAGCATAGCATTTAAAGTGGTTGAGTGAAGTCTTTTTGTAGTTTAAAAAACACTACCCCTATTTTTCTTTACTTGTAATAAGAACTTGGGAGTTCAGAGTCCTATCCTTAATTGCTGCTAGGATGCAATTATAAATTAATTAAATTGTTCACCTGCTATATTTTGAACCTCATTTTCTTTATATAAGAAAATAGATGTGTTATCTTCCTGAAATTCATGACACTTTAATGCTCACAATACAGCCAGAAGAATAAAGCCACTGAAGAGGAGTACCTCACCTCATCCCTAGATATTCACCCTAGAAACAGGACAACTTCAGTCTTTTTTCCATCTTTTACAGCAATTCCCCACTGGTGGAGACAAAGGAGCATCTCTAGTAGACAGCCCAAATTAAAAGGAAATATTTTTACTTTATAAAGTGCAGTTCATAGCTGCTGCCTTGTCAGTGTGAGCGACAGAAAACCTCTTTTAAATGTAGAAAGCTGCAGCACTGTTAGTTATTAGTAGTAACTATATATACTCTAGTTCCGTAGTTCTTCAAGTGGGACCCAGGCCAGCAGTGTCAGCATCACTTCAGACCTTGCTAGAAATGCGAAAATCTCAGGTCCCATCCCAGATCAACTGAATCAGAACTCTGGCTGGGACCCAGTAAATCTAAGTTTTAACAAGCCCTCCAGGTGATTCTGCTGCACACTAAAGTTCAAGAATCAATGTTTTGGTGGAAATGGAAATCAGCTAGGGAATATTGGTAAGCTTAATTTTCTTTATACACAGAGGAAATATCAGATGGATTTTCTATAACCTGGGTTAAGCTTCACAACCCTCCATTTGCTTGGGTCTTTGTGGGAGCTGGGAGTTACTGGGAGCTGTAGTGTGTTCTAGGTGGAGAGGGGAAGCCAGGTTGCAACCAACAAGTATTCCTATGTAAGCATTTTTTGCTAAACTGTTTAAAGGGAGCTCAGAAGAGACCTCCACGGCTCCAGCAGTTTGTTCTCTTTTTCTCATTCCAAATAAATATTCATTTTCCCCCTGCCTAACTGTATCCTTTTTCTTAAAATTGTTTAAGCTTATAAAAAATTGTGTACGTTTCAGGACCGTGAAACCTGGAAGCACCCCAACCTCAGATATAGTCTTCAAAGAACTAAGCTTGCCCGTGTTATTCTGGCATAAACTGGTGCTGGACTATTAATTTTGGTTATTAATAACTATTAATTTTGGTTTTCTTTTTGAACCTGGTACGTGGTCTCCAAGGTGCTCGTGACTGGTTTACGGATTGGGAACCCCCGTCGTGAGGAGACCGGTGAACGTCCCTCAGTAGCCCGAGGCGAGGAGAACAGGATGGGGAGGAATCGAGACACCCAGAAGGAGCCACAGCTTCTGCAGCTGTGGGCGCCTGAAGAACTGAAGCAGCCAGAGTTCCCGCCTCCTCCTACCTGAGCAGATCCTGGCTGAGCTGCTCCGACACCATCGCCTTCAGCCGGCGCCGCTCACACAGCCCCTTCCTTTGCAACCCCTTACTGCAAACTCCAGGGGATCCCAGAAGTACCACGGGGGCCGTGCTACCCTCCCCACAACGGGCCATGTCCCACGAAGGTACGGCGGCGCTCCGCAGGCCCAGTACTCGGTCTCACTCCCCGCGTCTGGAAGAAAGGGGCGTTCCCGACCGAGCACTCGGCCCCTATCCGAGTCCTCCCCCTAAGGGAAAAGGTTGACGCCTCCAGTCAGTTTCTAAACGGTCCCTTACTTGCAGCTGGACCGCCGTCCCGGGAAACCCCGGAGGCCGAGGCCGCGCTGGCACGTGATCCAAGGAGGCTGTGCGCAGGCGTTGTAGTTCTGTTTACCTCTGCCGGCCTTACTCCGCCCCGCCTTGCGCAGGGGTCCACCGGTCCCCGGGGTCAAGCAATTCCTACTGCTCTGTATACCTGTTAACCTTTCTTTGCTTTCTGGTTGGTGCTAACCCTTCGTTTTATAGCTGTTTTAGAGAGCACAGTTTAAATCAACCTGTGCAGCCTTTCTACACTGTCTTCCTGGGATGTCAGTGCTTTTTTTTTCCCCCTGGAAAAGACAGGTTCATAAGACCTTTCCTGCAGCGAGTTGCTCTCCCTGACTCACCTGCTTTGGGCAAGAAAATTTGGGTGGCCCGATGGCTCAGTTGGTTAGAGCAGGAGCTCTGAACAATAGGGTTGCAGGTTCTGTTCCCACATGGTCCAGTGAGCTGCGCTCTCCACAACTAGATTGAAGGACAACTTGGAGCTGATAGGTCCTGGAGAAACACAGTGTTCCCCAATATTCCCCAATAAAAAAATTCAAAAAATAATATTAAACAAAAAAAGTTATCAAATCGCCTTTTAAAAAAAGGGAAAAGAAAACTTGGGAGTGTGAAAGAGTGGGGGAGAACTTCATAAAATCGTTCAGAGTCAGAACTCTTGAGTCCCCTGCAAAGCATGTACACAGCCTTTAGAGTTGTGCATGTAACTGCTCTTGGACTTCAGTTGAGAAATGCCAGGTTATATTACCGCACTTTACATATAAAGACAAAATTTATGACGAGGAAGAGAGAGAGGAGACAAAGTTGTAGGGGCAGAGCCTTTGAGCAGAGAAGTGGGTGGATTGATGAGTTACAGAATTTTGAATATTTTGGCCTGAACAAAGTATCTGGAGTGGACTCATTTAAAAAGTCTTTTAGGGCTTTTTTTGTTTTGATTTTTTGTTTGTTTAATACTTCCTCCAAAGGAAGAAGGCACAATCATACTGCTTCATTCAGGTAATGAACAAATACTAATTGCTTGGAAAATATATGGACATTGTATCATAAGATTGGCCAAAAAGTAGTCATTTCTCCAAATAATGCCCTTCTCAGTTATTCAAACACCTTAATTCTGAAAAATGTAACTAGATAATTGATTCTTAATTATTCCTGTAGAAAAGAGAGTATCAGAAATAATATAATAGTTAATATTTATTGGGTGTTAGGCGAGAAAATTGCTCTACCTGCTTTATATGAACTCAATTCTCACAACTACCATTTAAGCAGGTACTGCTATTATGAGCCCAATTTACAGATCAGTATGTACATTTAAATGATAAAAATGTAAAAAAAAAACACAGGAAGTGGAAATATAAAAAATCAGGAAAGTAGTTTAATTTTAGGAGGAAGAAGGAGATTGCAATTATGATTAAGGTATAGAGGGGCTTGTGGGGTGACTGGAAAAGATTTATTTATTTATTTTCGCCCTTTTCTTCTGGCCCCGCTCCCACTCCGGTTCAAGCCATTGTTTCTCGGTCTAGTTGTGTAGGACACAGCTCTCTGGCCCATGCCCGTATTGTGAGCCTTGTGTTCCCCTGGCTGCTCCTGGTAGGAGTTGGCAGTGCACTGCATCCTAGCTCCAGGGAGAGCTGTTGTTCAGAATCTTAGCTGTAGAGGGCGCAGCTCGCTGGCCCAGGTGGGAATCCAGCCGCTCCAACCACCTGAGCCACTGGGCCAGCCCCAAATCTTATGTCTTGAACTGTTAGTTACAAGAGTGTTCATCTTAAAAATATATATATTTATTTAATATATATTATTTATTTATAATAATTGTTAGCTACAGATTTGTTTCATGTGGTTTTATCTGTATTTGTTTTACAATAAAAAGATTTTTTAAGTGTTATGTATTAAAGGGTTTAAATAAAACTACATTAAACACAGGAAGTTAAAAGGTAGGGTAAAATAATGACCCTGATTTTTTGTATAGCTCATTATCTAATTAGAAACAGTTTTAAAGTTAAGCACATTTTTGAGTAATAGAACCATTGTTTGAATAAAGATATACCTTGATCGCTATTTTTAAGTGAAAATTCTCTATTTACATGACTACATTCCAGTACATCTTAAAAATCACTGTATTTTAATTACATATGTAGGCATTATTATCATGGGAATATCAAGCTGGGTGGGTGCTACAGACTAAATATTTGTGATTCCCCAAAATTCATATGTGGAAACCTAATCCCCCATGTGATAGAATTTGGATATGGTGCCTTTGGGAGGTGACCAGGTCATGAGGGTGGAGCCCTCATGAATTGGATTAGTGCTCTTATGAATGACTGGAGAGGGCTCCCTTGCCCCTTTTACCAGGTGAAGACACAGAAAAAAGCCACCTATGCACCAGGAAGCAGGCTCTCACCAGATACTAAATCTGCCAGTGCATTGATCTTGAACTTCCCGGCCTTCAGAACAGTGAGAAATAAATGTTGGTTGTTTAAACCACCCAGTCATGGTATTTTTGTTGTAGCAGCCCAGACAGACTAAGATAGTGGGGATTATGAAATATCACTTATCCATCTCCTTTTCTCAAGTGAGGACTACATGCAAATGATCTCAAAACAATATTTGATTTTTTTCTTTCCCTTTCGTTAAGCTTTCCCCATCTGTTCACCTTTCTCCCATTCATGTCTTCTTTCTACTCAAAATACCAGGAAACTAATGAAGTTTAAGCTTTAGGGGCCCCACTTGCATAAGTCCATTCCAAGTCCCTGCTAGGGTTCCTAGAAATGTGTCTACTTGGGTACGTTTTTGTGAAGTTTGCAAAAGTAAGAGATTTTGACCACAAATGATCAAGACTTTCTATCCTCTGAGTCAAATGTCTCCTCATATCTGGTGACACTGAGGGGCTGCAGGCATTTTTGGGATTTAGCCACAATGAAACTAAGTTGGTGATACACTAATTTCGGTTAGCAAGGCATATTTTATTGGTTCACAATCACTTCCACATTTTGATAAGTTGTTGCTCCATGTCCTGTTGTAGAAATGGCTTCTAGGAATATTGCACTGATTCATCCCACATGGTGTCATGAAGGGATAGAGCCCAAGGACACAGCACTATGTGAAGATGTCTTACAGCGATGTGTGCTGGAAGTATGTGGGTAGTGAGAGAGGTACACAACAGTGAGTAGAGGCTTCAGTTGGTGCCTAGTCAGAACGAAAAGAATATTCTCAGTAATGCAGAACACGCAATTATGGACATAAATTTTCCCTTTTTGAGAACCATACAAAATAGAATTTTCCAAAATTCCTGTGTTTATAACCTGTGTTTGTGATATTAGCTTTCCAGAAATTGTAATCTATTGTGATTTCTCATTCTAAATAATCGATCTCATACCTAAAAATAATAATAATAAAGGCCAACCATAACATTTATTACTGTTTCAATGCTATTCCCAACACTATATCTTCCTCTTGTTATTTTTATTTTGTCTTGTAAAATAAGAACATTTGATCTATTTTTAGAGAAGCATTTATCCAGCAAATCCTTTTTAGAGAGATTAAAAATGATTATTTATTGACAGTGGAGCTCTTAATGAGATATTTTCTCTGCAAAAATGAGGGAGAGGTGATGGGCTATAATGTTTTTCTGGCCTTACTTTAGCAAAATGAAGGCTAACTAGAACCATGCTGGATGAACAAGGTTTATGACTAGATCTTTTATTCTTCTACTGTTAAGTTATATTCAAACAAATATATTATCTTAAGAAAGAAAAAAGTAGGTAGTATAAAATCTAATTGAAATATATATTCTTCAAGTACATTTTAAATATCGTAATTAAGTGCCCAGGCCACTTAGAGTAAAAACTATTGTGTTTTTCCTCAAAGAATACATTTTATTTCAATCATAGTTTCTACCTGGAAGGTGCTTTCACCATTTTCAGGGCTGACTTTAACATTTGAATACAGAGATTAAAACTATTCTTGTGTAATGCATATATATAGGCTACCTGGAGATCTAAGTATGAATTAAATAACTTGGCATATTCTGGATGCTTCAAGGCAAATTTCTTAAAGTTCTCATATGAAATGATCTTGAGTTCTGTCCATATATTTCCTGAAAGACTCTGGAAACATCAAGATCTGGGACTCCGAAAGCTGCCTGAAGTATCGCAGCCAACTCTTGTTCTGTTATGAAACCATCCTCATCAAGATCAAAAAGCTTAAACGACATTTGCAGAATCTTTTCAGTGTTGGCAGGATTACATAAAACAGTCAGAACTATCACATACTCTCTGAAGTCTATGCTGCCATCATTCTTCCTGTCAAAAAGGGCAAAAAGTTGTCTCAGGGTCTCTGAAATTGGGAGTTTTAAATAATTTGCAAATTCTTCAATTCCTATCTTCCCTCCTTTTGAAGCAAATTCATCCAAACGCTGGTGAAGGTTATCCCAATCTAACTTCAATTTCTGGCTAATTTTTGTAAATTCCACCAAACCAGTTTCCATGGGTAGTTGAAGGTTACCTGCAGTAATCATCAATCTTCCATCTGCGTAAGTGTGGTCTGTCACAGGCACCCCCAGAGCATTTGCCATGTTGATCCTCACTGTATTGGCAAAAAGAATGGGGTCTTTTTTTTCTTGATCGTTTGGGATGTAAACAGGCATAAACTCAATTTGTACCCTGGTGAAGAGTTGACTCAGGGTCAACATGCAGGCCGGGAAGCCTGTAAACCCCCGTCAGGTCCAGGTCACTGTGTCCAGGGTGTTTGGGTACCCGAGCAGCACTGGCTGCACAGGAACACCGGGAGAGAAGGCCCCTAGTTTAAAAGTGACCAGACACGTGCGATTGGTACACACTCCTTCTGGGAAAATCAGGATCTGTGGCCACTTCCTTTTGGATGTCACTCGCTTCAGGATTTCATTCCGGGTAGTCTTCCTGGAATCAGGGTCCTCTCGGGTCACGAGCACGGGCTGCGTTGACAGTAGGAATTTCCCAGCCACTGGGATCTGTGCGTTTTGACTTGCAGAGACCACCGAGGGTAACCCAGCCACAACACAGGCGATTGCGCCAAAGAAAGTGGAGTGCGGCGCCGTAACGAAAATGGGGGCCTCGTCGCGGGGTGCCTTTTTCCCTTTCACTTTAACCAGAAACCCTGCTGAAAAGAACGTCGCCTGAAACAAGAATTTGAGAGCGGGTTGCGCCAGTTTGCTTCTCCAACTCTTGGCGGGCTTGGTTGGGCGAGCAGAACGGCCTATGGTGCAAAGCACAGCCACCGGCCAGAGGAAGATGAAGAGGAAGGCGATGCAGGTCGCCCGCAACGGCACCAGCACAGTCCCCATGAGGATGATGTAGGCCCAGCGCCACGTGCTGATGTGCGTCTGCTGCACGAAGGGGTTGGCCACCGCTGGCGAATACAAGGACTTGCTCGTTCTCAGGCTGACGGCCGACTCACAGGCGTCCAGCTTCCAGTCCGAGGGTGGCTGAGACATGAGGCCGACTGTTGAAGCCTCAGGATGCGGATAGCTTGGATCAGGGGGCGGCCCCCAGAGCGCATCCTTTCCCCATATTCAAGTGCTCTTTCGTTCGCACATAATTAGAATTCTTACAGTCGATTGTGGGTTAATAGGAAATGATGCGTTACCTTTAAAATACAAAAACTTAAACATGGTAAATGATGTAACAGGAGAATGAGAGCCGTATCAACAGTACAATTTTTGTTGCTTTTTGTAAACACCTTCCTTTTGACGTATATGCTTAATAAATTATCTTCACATAACAATTTCTGACGTTTATATTAAGCATGTATTATATACCTACAAGGGATATATTAATTTAAGTAGATGAATATTAATTAGAACTTCTTAATTTAAATGTCATTAGTATTAATAGTATAGTGTACTTACTGTGAGATGCTTTGGCAGCTGGTAACTCAAATTCATTTTCTCTCCCTACAAATTGATTTCTACAGAGATAATATCTCTTTATGCTGAGAGGTTTAACTGATGGCACCCTGGGGCCTTTATATTTGTTACACTCTTCCACATCCATTGAAAGTTAGAATACATCCATTATCATAGGCCAGAATTAGCCATGGCATATTTGATTCATATTCTTAACAACAGTCCACATGAGCCAGTCAGCATTCCAAACTGACATAACTAACAACCACAAACTCTAAAATCACTTTGTCAGTAACAATTTTTCATTAAAATAATCCAAGCTTACTTTATTGCATCAACACACAGAGTCAGTGAAGTCCTGTCTCTTCCCTTTGTTGCTGCCCTTTGGAAGCAATCAAGAGGGAAGCATAATCAAAGTTGGCATGAACCAGCCTCTCCTCTATACCTTGTAGCATTTGCAACTCTGACAATGCCATATAGAGTATTCCTGTGTTTGCTGATTGCTAATTTAAAGTCCCTTTCTCAGGGTTAAACATCAAATTGAAGGTTTCTGAGAGATGTTTCTATTTATTGGAGCACACCAAGTTACCAATAAACAGGGAGGTCGGTGTGGATACCAGAGTCTGTTAAATAGAATGTGATCTAGAAATAGAACATATAATCCTAAAATTTATATGGGACCATAAAAGGCCCCGAATAGCAAAGGCAATCTTGAGAAATAAGAACAAAGTGGGAGGTATAACAATACCTGACTTCAAATTATACTACAAGGCTACAGTAATCAAAACAGCATGGTACTGGCATAAAAACAGACACATAGATCAATGGAACAGAATAGAGAGTCCAGAAATAAATCCACGCCTATATGGCCATTTAATCTACGACAATGGAAGCAAGAATGTACGATGGAGTAATGACAGTCTATTCAATAAATGGTGCTGGGAAACCTGGACAGACACATGCAAAAAAATGAAGTTGGACCACCTCCTTACACCATATACAAAAATAAATTCAAAATGGCTTAAAGACTTAAATGTAAGATCTGAAACCATAAAATACCTAGAAGAAAATATAGGAAGAAACTTCTCAGACATTACCCGGAGTAAGATTTTTACTGATATATACCCTCACTCGAGGGAACTAAGAGAAAAAATAAACATATGGGATTATATCAAACTAAAAAGTTTTTTCACAGCAAAGGAAACCATCAATAAAACAAGAAGGGATCCTACTGAATGGGAAAAGATATTTGCCAATGATATATCTGATAAGGGATTAATATCACAAATCTATGGAAAACTCACTCAACTCAACTCCAAAAAAAAAACACAAACGATCCAATTAAAAAATGGGCAGAGGACTTGAAGAGACATTTTTCTAAAAAGGACATACAGATGGCAAACAGACATATGAAGAAATGCTCAACCTCACTAACCATCAGAGAAATGCAAATAAAAACCACAATGAGATAGCATCTCACCCCAGTCAAAATGGCTATCATCAATAAATCAACAAACAGCAAGTGCTGGCGCGGATGTGGAGAAAAGGGAACGCTTGTGCACTGTTGGTGGGATTGCAGATTGGTGCAGCCGCTATGGAAAACAATATGGAGGTATCTCAAAAATCTGAAAATGGAACTACCTTATGATCCAGTAATTCCACTCCTAGGTATCTATCCGGAGAAATCCAAAACTTCAATTCAAAAATCTTTATGCACTCCTATGTTTATTGCAGCACTATACACAATAGCTAAGACATGGAAACAACCAAAATGCCCATCGGTAGATGACTGGATTAAGAAACTGTGGTACATTTATACAATGGAGTATTATGCAGCCATAAAGAAGAAAGAAATCTTACCATTTGCAACAACATGGATGGATCTAGAGAACATTATGTTAAGTGAAATAAGTCAGACAGAGAAAGATAAGTACCATATGATCTCACTTATTTGCGGATTCTAAAGAAAAGAATAAGTGAATGAACTAATCAGAAACAGTTTGGGAGACAATGAGGAAAAACTGAGGGTTGCTAGATGGGCGGGAGGGGTGGGGGGTGGGGGGGAGGGTGAGGGGATTGGAGGGCAATCGGTGACCATAGGATGGCCACGGGCTTGAATATTAATCTGGGGAACGTAATTTGGTGGTTACCAGAAGGTAAAGGGGTTGGGGGGTGGGGGATGAGGGTGAGAGGGATCAAATGTATGGTGATGGAAGGGGAGCTGACTCTGGGTGGTGAACACACAATGTGATTTATGGATGATGTGATACAGAATTGCACACCTGAAATCTATGTAATTTTACTAACAATTGTCACCCCAATAAATTAAAAATAAATTAAAAAAAAATAGAATGTGATCTAAGTGCAGAGATTATGGGCTTTCCAACAAGATGGATCTAGGTCAGATCCTGGTTCTAACACTTACACTTTGGTCATTTTCACATCTGTAAATTGGTGGTGCTCCCTACTTTGCACTGCTGTTATGAGGCACAAGTATAATGTGTATAAAAAATGGGGCTTTTATTAGTAAATACAAGTTACTAGGATACAATGACGAGAACTCTCAGGGACATTCTACTTTCTTCTGTCACTGTCAGAACCAGTGAAGGAAACATTCTTTTCACTAACTTTGTCTTACTTGGGAGCACAGTTGTAATCTCTAAGGAGCCATGATTTAGCAATGTTACCGGTTGTTTCCCTTGCCAAGGAAAGCAACCCAAGAGAATGAGTAGTCCCTTGTGCTGGTATCATTCTCTACTCTGTAACTCTTCCCACTCTTTTTTGTATCTTCATTACTCTTCTTGAACCCATGTTTGATTTAACTGCATTCTGTGTATGCTTCTTAAGGGAAAGTTCCATATTACCATGTCATCTTTCTTTTCTATTTCCCCCACAGTGTCTAGCAGTGTGGCAGATACGGCCGCGGCACGAGAGCAGAGTAGGAACTGCTGCTGCCGGAGTCATGACAGGACAGGTATTTAGTAAGTTTCTCCCCCTCTTTGACCGAGTATTAGTTGAAAGGAGTGTTGCAGAAACTGTAACCAAGGGAGGCATTATGCTTCCAGAAAAATCTCAAGGAAAAATATTGCAAGCAGCAGTAGTAGCTGTTGGATCCGGTTCTAAAGGAAAGGGCAGAGAGATTCAACCAGTTAGCGTGAAAGTTGGAGATAAAGTTCTTCTTTCAGAATATGGAGGCACCAAAGTAGTTATAGATGACAAGGATCATTTCTTATTTAGAGATGGTGACATTCTTGGAAAGTATGTAGACTGAAATAAATCACTACTGACGTGGCATCACGTGAAGCTGCCCGTTCCACCGAAGTTCTGAAATCTCATCATGTAAATAATTTCCATGTCTCTTTTGTAATGAACTAATGATATCCAAAGTAATGACATCTAGTGTCTCTTAAAATTTAGTTCCACTGTACTGCTATAAACATTTCCAAATAAAAATATACAAAAAAAAAAGATAAGTAACTGGCTTTAATAGATGTGCTTCTCTACTTTGCGATGTTTAATAAATATATATATGAGAATCTTCACATCATCTCTTGTTAATCTTCCCATTTAAGTAATATTTATGGCCTGTTTTAAGAATGCATATTCATCCAGTCATATTTGCCTTCAAAATAATAAATATACTATAAATCCAAGATATTTGATAATAGAATTTTTAATGGTTAAAAATAGTAAAAATAACTTTTGAACAATAAAATGAAAATTTATACCACTGCAGGCTTGCCTTTTAATATGGCTAATCTTTAATATACATATGTAAAAGGCACCATATGTTAACAGGGTAAGGAACACAAGAAATCAAAACTGAGCCACTTCACTTCTTTTTTGTACAGGTGTATACTTTTTAAGGCAGTGTAAAACACAACATAAGAAAATCAACATCATATTATAAGTTCACACATTCTCAGTACCATTTGTGAGGATATTTATTTATGACAAAGAATGTTAAAACAAATTTTTCCTAATGAAGCTTAAAGAAGTTGATGAACAATTTAAAAATATTATTTAGAGATTTTACTACAGATCCCCTCACAGAAGATATAGAAAAGTCAATCTTTTTTTTTTGTTTCTTCTTTTAGAAATGTCCATATCACTTTGTTCACTATGTCAGGTTGTTCTTGCTGAAGCCAATGACTGGCTTCTGACAAAATAGTTAGCCTGAAATAGTTTTTAACATAGATCTTTGTGACTTCAGCCATCTCAGCCTCCATGAATGCGTCTTTCTCTCCCCACAGTAGTAGTGTTGGCGTGGCCACCAGGTGATGTTTGAGAGGCAGGCAGCTATAAAAACAAAACACGTGGGCTTCAGACTCATTTTGAAAGATAAAAATAACATTTTTCCATAATGTTCTTTTAGGCCACACATTCTCAAAGTGGGCAGTATCACCACCAAAGGGGTGAAAATTGGTTCTTGGGAGAGTGAAAAAAATCTTACTCTTTATATATATAAACCTGGATATACATACAGTACATAAGCAGATATTAAAATTTCATGGGGTGAGGGGCAATTAGGGGAAAAAAATGTTTACAAAGGCTCCTTAGGGAGGTGATGAGGAAAAATTGTTAAGAAATACTACTTTAGGCAATCAATCTATACAATAAAAAATTTAAAAGGCTATTTAAGAAAGAACCCAATAAATATTTTAATTGGATGAGCTTAGCAAAATTTATAATGAAGGCTATAAATTAAATATGAAATTCATCACTATGAGGAATAATTTGCTTTAAAAGGATACCAGAATTTCTGAATGTTGTGATGAAGAGAGTTTAAACAGTGTTACTGTTTAAATATATTTTAAATTATTTGTGAGATAACCTCATGCATTTTGTGTGAAAATTGGAACTGGAAAGTCAGAAAATATATATGGACTGAGCTTTAATATTATGTGATAGTATATTTTTTTGCAAGAAGATTCTTTTTAAAACCAGATTTTATTGTATATTCTTTTAAATACAGACAAGTATAAAAAATAAAATCATGCATAATTCCATCATTAAAAGATAATCATTTGGTCATTTTCTATGCACATATTTGAAACTGTATAATACAGTAAATATACACAGTATACATATGCAAATTTCATATTAAATTATAACTTAAGAATGTTCTCATTTCATAAAGTTTTTCAAAAATAATTCTAAAAGATACTATTTTGTGGACTAATAACCCACAAATGACTATTCTCTTACAATTGAATATTTAGATCACAGCATCACTTAAAACATGCCCTTGTTGTAAGTAATGCTATAATGAGCATTTTGTGCCCAAATCTTTGTTGGCATTTCAGATAATTTCTTTGGGTAGAGACCTGAAAGTGGAGTCCCTGAGGTAAAGAGTATAAATATTTTTAAAGCTTTTGACACCATCCGCTACATTGTTTTTCAGGAAGGTGGGATATTTTGGTGATCATTTTTCAGTATATAGAAATATTGAGTCTTTATGTTGTACACCAGAAACTAATATAATGTTACATTTCCATTATACTTCAATAAAAATAAATAAATAATAAAGTAAAACTAAATATTTTAAGAAAGTGGGTTTTGTATGTTAAGCTGAAGAACTTATTGGGAAACACTTGATCAAATATTTCTAATGAAAAAACCATTAATCTTAGAAAGTATAGGAATAATTTGAAAGATCTACAAAATTGAAACAAGTAGTAACAATTATTGCTTTATACTGGTAATCATTTAAGCTATCAAAATGCATTTTAGCATACCTATTTCAAATTAGTCGGAATTTAACATGTTACTCCTCTAAATTCTGAGTAATTGGCTAATTTGTAAATATTAAAGCAGCAATTTCCAGAGTGTTCTATACTCCAACATTGCTTTTGTATGTGGAACTATTTCATTACTTTGATTAAAAAGATAATATAGAAAATACTAGCACCCACATACCCACCACTCAGCTCAGAAAATAAAACACTGAAAATATAATTACATCTTTGTGCTTCCCTTTCCTTGATAGAATTTCTTTTCCTCGCCTCACCCTAAGGCAGTGGTTGTCAGCGATCACCAGACTATCAGCATCAGCACCATCTGTGAACTTGTCAGAAATGCCAGTTCTTGGGCTCCGTCCCTGTCAGACTGAATCAGAAAATCTAGGGGTGGGGTCTAGCCTTCTGTGTTTTAACAAGCCCTCCAGCTGATTGATACACAAGCTAGAGTGAAGAACCACTGCCTTAGGAGTAATGACTAGGTTGAATCTAGTCATAAACTATACTTCTATGTGTTAGGATACCTCTACCCATTCCTCTGGTTTCCTTAAGAAGGGATTTTCCTTAAACCCTCCTGGATCTGTGTCCCACCCTGGCCTGGTGTGTGACAATTATTCATAGTTCTGGGCTAGGTGGGTATATCAAATAATATGTCCTGAGGGTATGAGATGTAAACTCTTCATCCTCTCCTCTACCTAGTTGGTGGGAGGTAGTGACCAGAGGGGCGGGGGAGGTCGAATTTGCTCTGCAAACTTTCCTACAGGTGAACTACTCTAAATTCTGCACTGGCAGTAGGGGGTTAGCAGAACCATTTCAGTTCTCAGATTAAGCCATAGCCTTTAACCTATCCCTTATCAGTAATGAAGGTGATATTTTGTTTTTCATCTGTTAACTCTTGTTTGATTTCTCAACTGGTTCAGAAATTGGGCAGGAAAAAAGGGAAGCTATTTGTCAGATTCCTGAAAATACAGTACATATATTTCTGTAGACAATATATAGAGGTGTTTTGCATTTTTGAAACTTTATTGCACATAGCTTTCCACAACTTGCTTTCATGCCTTACCATTATAGTTTTAAGATTTATCCATTGATGATATATGTAGTTCTACTTCACTCATTTTCACTCTTGTGTAGAATTCCATCATATGAATATACCATAATTAATCCATTCTCCTGTTAATGGACATTTTAAATTTTCCAATTATTGTGATAATTCAAATAATATCGAACTCATTCTTGTACATGTCCACTTGTGCACATGTGAAAGAGTTTCCTTAAGAGTTTCTCTTCCCAGAAACAGAATTGTTTCCTCAGAGAATATGCACATCTTCAGCCTATTCTCAAGTTGTTTTCCATACCGATTGTATGCTCCACAAACAGGATATAAGAATTCATTTTGCTCCACATCATTGCCAAAACTTGTTATCAAAAGTTTAATTTTTTACCAATCAAATGAGTATGAAATACGCTTCATTTACCTCATGTGGTAGAGACTGCCTCCCAACACTTCCTGCCTTCCACTACAGTGATAGAAAATCCAATTTTTAGATGGACAAAGGGCCACCCAGAATAAAGACTGACTCTATTTCCCAGGCTTCTTGCAGCAAAGTGAGGATACATGGTTTATGAGAAATAATGTGTGCAACTTCTCAGTAGTGTCCAGTACACCACTCCCCTCTACCTTCTCTTTCCCCACTTTCCACTGACTGAAATGCAGACGTGGTGGTAAACCATCCTGGACCACATAGACAAGGGCAATATCCTCGGGATGGCAGAATAACATGACAGAAAGTGCCTTGGTCTTTGACCAAAGAGTCACATAACAACTTTGATGATTTCATGGAGCCCAGCCACCCAGCAGCCTAGACTTTTACTTTGAGAGAAATAAACTATCTTTTTTCACATCACTGTTATTTTAGGTTTCTATCATAAGCAGTAAAACATATGTTTTATATCTGACTACTGAATACTAGTAAGGTTGGGCATCTTGCATGTTGTGGACCATTAGAATCCTCTTCTGTGAATTGCCTTTTATTATCCTTTACCCATTTTTCGACTGGACTACCTTTTTCTTATTGATTTGGAGGCATTCTTTACATACTCTAAATATTATTGATTCATGATTAATTGTGGTTTGCGAATAACTTCTTCCTACCCGAGGTTGCCTCATCATTTTATAATATCTTTTTATACATAGTTGTTTTTAAATTTTAATGTAGTTATGTTCATGTCTTTTTTTATAATTTGAGCTGTTGTGTTTTATTAATCTTTCCTACCTGAGGTCATAAACGTTTTCTTTTATATTATCTTCTAAACATTTTTAACTTTTCTTCATCACATTTAGGTTATTTATTTCCCCAAGGTTTACTTTTTGTTTGGTAAAACATAGGGATCAGGGCCGGCCAGGTGGCTCAGGCGGTTGGAGCTCCATGTTCCTAACTCCGAAGGCTGCCGGTTCGATTCCCACATGGGCCAGTGGGCTCTCAACCACAAGATTGCTGGTTCAATTCCTCATGTCTCACAAGGGATGGCGGGCAGCACCCCCTGCAACTAAGATTGAACATGTCACCTTGAGCTGAGCTGCCGCTGAGCTCCCAGATGGCTCAGTAGGTTAGAGCCGCGTCTTCTCAACCACAAGGTTGCCGGTTCGACTCCCACAAGGGATGGTGGGCTGACCCCCTGCAACTAGCAACGGCAATTGGACCAGGAACTGAGCTGCGCCCTCCACAACTAAGATTGAAAGGACAACAACTTGACTTGGAAAAAGTTCTGGAAGTACACACTGCTCCCCAATAAAGTCCTGTTCCCTTCCCCAATAAAATGTTTTAAAAAAAAAGATAGGGATCTAATTTCATTTTATTCTATATGGATATCCAATTGCTCCAACAAAATGTATTCAATCTTTCCACCATTGGTTTAAAATGCTCTTTCTCATACCAAGTTCCCATGCATGTGGTTCCATTTTTGGGCTTTCTTCTCTGTTTCATTAGTCAATTTATCTATCCAAGAGTCAACACCATGTTCTATTTATTTTATAGCTTCATTATAAGCCTTAGCATCTAATAGAGTTAGTTACTCTCCTATTCTTTTCTTTAAAATTATCTTAGAAATTCTCAGCCTTATGCTCTCCCACACAAATTTTAGAATCAGCTTTTCAAGTTTCATGAAAAACTTTCTTATGGTTTTGATTGAAATTGAATTAAATTTATAGATTAACTTGGGACAAATCAAGAACTTTATGATATTGAAGTTTCCATTCATGAATATGATAAACCAGGGCTGATTTTCAGTAGTTTACACCAGCAAATCTGTAGTAATTGTTAAAGTATTAAAATACTTCTCTACTGTTGAGTAAATAAATAGCCATTGCCCTAAGCCTGTATTTTTTACTGCTTCCAATAAATTTTGATATCCATAAAGATCATCTTTCATTAGAGTCATTACTACATACCTAATATTTTTTGTTGCTATGTAGGGGTATCTGGTTTAAAAATATGTTTTCTAACTGTTGTTGGTGTATAAGATCATAATTTTTGTATGTTGAACCTATGTGCATCAACTTTGTTGAACTATTTTTTTCTAATAATTTTCCTCTAGATTCCCTCTGTCCTTCTAGACATATAATGACATTATCTATGAATTATCATGGTTTTGTTTATTCCCTTTCCAGTAGTTACATTTTTTTCAGTTTTTGATCTTATCTATGTGCTGCTAAGACACTCAATACAGTGGTGAACAGAAGCAGTTATAGCAGCAAAGTTTCTCTTTAGTCTTTATTTTTAGAGGGAATGCTTTTAGTGTTTCATCACAAAGTATGAGGTTGCTATAGGTTTCTGGACACAGAAGTTTCCTTCTGCATTGTTGTCATATGAAACCATAATATGATTAACAGAAAAAGACTAACAACACAGAGGATGTCAAGTTTAATGGCAAAGGAAAAGGAAACTTACAAAGATGGTTTTATAAAGCAGGAGATAACATTATTCTCTCAAAATTAGGACTTTCCAGATCCCCCAAAGTTTCCCACGGAAATACAGCTATGGACTGTACCATAAAGTAAGTATTTTGCCCTTTTACTGGAAGGTTTTTTTTGTCCTCTTGGACCTGACTCCTAGAATATCTTTTTATGCACCTGCCAGATCTCCAGGTACAAATAAGCAGTGTAAAATACCTTCAATACCTTCCCCCCCCCCATTGGACAATTAAGTAAAACAAAACAGTCTATTTCCCGAAATGTCCCTTCAGAAGATTCAAACTTATCTGGCTTCTCTGAGGTCTACTCTATGCTTGAAATAAACAAATTTCTTTAATGGCTATGTCTATTCAGATTTTCCAATTATTCTTGAGTCAATTTTGAATGTTTGTTATGTTTTTCTTAAAACCTACCCATTTTGTCAAAGTTTTCAAATTTGTCAACCTTAATTTTACATTTTAATGTCTATTATGTTTCTAGTTATGTCTACCTTTGGCTTCCTAATATTGTTTATTTGTGCATCCTTTTCTTTTTGACCAATCTTGCCAAAAATCTCTATTAATAGTCTTCAAAGAATCTGCTTTTGTTTTTTTTTATTCTCTCTATTGTATCTTTGTTTTTAATTGTATTAATTTCTGCTTTTTACCTAACTTAAATTATTTTCCTTCTAATTTATTTTTATTTACATAGTTTTTCTAACTTCTTGAATTGGACTGTTAGCTCGCTAATTTTTAATCTTCTTTCTAATATAAATATGGAAAACTACATATATTTCTTCCTAAATACTATTTTAACCATGTTACACATTTTGATATTTTCACGTTTTCTAAGTTTTTACTAATTCAATTATGATTTTTTTAAAACCCATGAGTAATTTTGAAATGTTTTTCAAATTTCTGAATATATGGAGTTTTCTAAAAATTTGTTGTTGTTAATTTCTAACTGCATTGTGTTCAGAGAGCATAATCTATATGATATTAATTCTTTGTTATTTGTTAAGACTTACTATGTAGTCTAGTATTTAATCAATCTTTGTAAACATTCCTGTGTGTTTAAAAATATTGTGTATTTTCTAATTGTTAGGTGCAGGACTTTAGAATTGTTCATCAAATGAAAGATCTAATTAGGTTGTTCAAAGCTTCAATTTTTTTTTTTTTCTGTTTCATTGATCAACTTCTGAGAGGTGGATTAACATTTCCAATAATAATTGTAGATTTGTCATTTTTCCTTCTAAGTCTGTCAGTTTTTGCTTTATTATTTTGACGCTTTGTGATAAGTCTAGACTTATTCATCTTTTTGCAGGCTAGGTCCTATTGTTAGTCTGATTCCTAGTTCATTACATTTCCTTGGCTTCAAATTTTGAAAAATCCTTGGATGAGGTTATGGTCCTGGGAGCCTTTGGGTGATAAATGAGGGTGATTTTTCATGTCTGAGTATAACGTACTATACTTTATTTATAGTCATTATATATTGTAGAACTCGGTTTTTAATGACGTACTTGGCCTTGATTACCCTACATAAAGAATGGTCAGAGGGGAGGTCAGTTGAGCTTTCAGAAGGTCTGATGTGACTTCAGTCAGCTAGAATTAACTTACAACAATCTAGCCAAAAACGGTCTTTGCTTTTATATAAAATTGTGAGTCTTGACCTTCACAGACCTGTTTTTTTTTTTTTTTAATTTTTCCTCTCCATGCTCATTAACAGGATTCTAGAGATTACTCTTGGGAATGCAGTCCTCCTAATGAACAAATTGTTAGTAGAAGAACCTCAGCAAGATGAGAATAATTTCCCTCTTTCCTGATAGCTAATTAAAACATACTGTTTTGCATCACAAAGCTACCTCTGATAAAGGGATAAGCCGAGAACATTTTGAAATTACCATTCCTTGTCTCCTGTCCAAAATTTAGACTTGTATAAAAAATGTGTCATTCTCTCTATTTTCTCTTATATTAATTGTCTTTACAAGTGTTATTTGTAAAAAACAAACAACATAATATGGACTTCAGACAATGTTGTTATATCCTATAAAATGTAACTTGTAGCCTCTGCAATGTCTGTTTGCCTTTCTAATCATTGCCTTGCTTAATAATTACCTATAAATACCTTTTAAATTAACATATCTATTAACCAAAGATATATCTATATATCTAAACAGATACAGATATGTAAGTCTTATTGTTGCTAGTCAAAAAAAAAAAAAAGGTTTGGATTTACCTCTTCTCCCTTTATTCACATCATCTCATGATTCCCCTTGGATTCCATATTCAAAGAGTTTGAGAGATTTTGTTTTATTTAAAATAACACCCACTGTAACTTTTTTCCATACACTTTCAACCTTTTTATGTCCTTATGCCTTAATTGTGACTAAATCCAAAGTGATACTTTCTGTTTTTTAACTGGCAAGTTTAATATATTAATATTTATTGTGCATATTGATATATTGAATTTGTTTTTGTCATCTTATTTTGTGCTATATATTTACTCTGCTTTGCTTCCTTTTTCTCCTTTACTGCCTTTTTTAGAATCGATAGTTTTCTTGTCCTCCTGTACTAGTTTGAAAATAATACATTCTATTTCTATTATTTTATTTTACTAGAAAAAATTCTTAGCATATAAATAGTATTTATGTGAATGATTTCTAATTATCTATCTATCTATCTATCTATCTATCTATCTATCTATCTATCTATCCATCATTCTATCCTCCATGTCAAATATAACCGGTCATTTATATTTTCACTTCTTTATCTCTAAGTTACTTTCTAGGTAATTGTTTTCAGATCTATCTTCCAACTCATAGTTTCTCCTTAGCTTGTTTGATCTGCTACTTATCTCACTTATGAATTTTAGATTTCAATAACTGTATTTTTCATTTCTAGAAGTTCTTTTTCACTTGTTTTAGTCTGTCTTGATATTATTCTTTTCTCATAGTTTTTATTTTTTAAATATACTTAATGATTTAAACATGCTTTATAATCTCTGTTAGTTCTATTATTTGAAATTTGTACAAGTTCTGCTGCAATTACATTCTGACTCATTAATGGTGGATTGGTATTTTGGGTAATTTGGATTATGAACTCATCTTCAGGGGACTTTATCTGTGGGAACAGTATGAGTGTGAGTTGAGATGTATCCTCCAGAGAGGTTTTCTTTGTTTCTGCCTGGCTTCATAGTTACCAGCGTAAGGTTATGTTAAAATGTATTTTTCCCCAAGAATTCCAATATTATGGAGGTAGCATAAATTAAAGCCCTTAAACCTTTTCAATCAGGCTGTAGTCTCAAAGGAAATTATTTTTCTCCTATCTAGAGTCCAAACCCAAACAAACAAACCTCCATGTCTTATCTTTCACTCTACACGTTATCCCTCAATAATATCTTCTGAAACGAAAATCTCAGTTGTCTTTCAGTGACTCCAAGAGTTTATATATCTTCATCCCAGATTCTCTCCTCTGAGTTCCAGGCCCTGGTATCCAAGTACCTATTTGTATATCTAAGGCACCACCTCAAACTCAGCTAGTCTAGAATCAATAAAACTCATGACCTTCTCCTCAAAAGTAGTTCTCTTCTAGTGTTTTCTATTTCAGTGAATGGTGTGACTATTCATATAGTTGTTTATGCCACAAATCCAGGAGCCATCTT
This sequence comes from Rhinolophus ferrumequinum, assembly GCF_004115265.2. Lineage (NCBI taxonomy): Eukaryota > Metazoa > Chordata > Mammalia > Chiroptera > Rhinolophidae > Rhinolophus > Rhinolophus ferrumequinum. The sequence continues at coordinate 69,550,891 of NC_046292.1, read as the reverse complement.
TGACATCTTTCTTATCAACCCTCTACCCAACCAACCATCACCAACCCCTATCAGTTTTACCTCTTAAACATCTCTTAAATCAACCCACTCTCCTGATCTCTACTGCTTTCAGATTAGTTTAAGCTATCATCATCTTAAACCTGCTGGATTCCCACATTCATTTCTCTAGTAGATTCTCTACAATGAGTGAATTTATCCAAATACAAATTGGATCATTTCTCTTTTCTGTTTGAAACTCTCATTCACTGGCTTCACATTCATAGCTCTTAAGTCCTTATATGGTCTACTTGGCTTTGTGTGACCAATGCTCTTAGACCCATTCACACTCTATTCTCTTCTTCCCACTGTCATGTTCTATTATCCAGCTACATTGGCCCTCATTGTGTTACTTAAAACCACAACCCTCCATCTTCCCACACAGTTTTGGTACATGTTGTTTCCTTTTTCTGGAATGCCAATTCTCCTAACCCCAACTTTGTCAATACTTAACTCATTTTTATTTCTTTGTTCAAACATCATTTCTTCAGTTCTCCTCTCTTTCCTTCAAAGTCTTTATGTTAGTTTATAACCACATATTCATCACTGTGAATATTTGCTTGATGTCTATTTTCCCCACTTGGCTATAATTTTTGTGAGATCAGAGACCTTGTCTACTTCTGCTCATTATTATACTCTGAGGGATGGCATAGACTAGAACACAATAAGTGCTTAATAAATATTTCTTGAATGAATAAATGATTGTTAAAAATATAACTAAAAAATACATGTGTTCAAATAATCTAAAGGGAGAAATGAAGTGAATAGAGTTATGGATAAAACTAGTGACAACTATAATGGGATCCATTATACTATTCTCTTTACTTTTCCATATGTTTGAAATTTTCCATAAAACAAGATTATTCAACTTACTAAATCAAAATATTTTATTTGAGTTGAGTAAGTGATGAACTTAATATTAAAAATAGAGTGTTGGCTCTTTAGGGAATGAATATTTTATTTAACTAAAAAGAAATTATACTAACCTGAAGATATTTCGGTAATGGTTAATTGGACCACTTAATGCTCCAGGCTGGGAAAATACATAAATATAAGCTTCAAGATCTTCTGTTGTTAATTGATATCCTTTTCTTCCAATGCCAGTACTGTGACTGGTAAACAGATGTTTCAAAGCCTAATTTAAGTGAAAAGAGAATAATTAAAACTTTTAGTTACCTAGTAATAAACTAAATCTTTGGCTTTTGAAAGAGAAAGGTGGTCAATATGCATTGACAATTCATTATTTCTAATCTAGAGTTTGGAGACCTCATTGTTTACAAACACATTTTTATACTTCTTTGCTTTCCTGGCTTTACTTATGATATTCCCTTCTAATCCCCCATACACACTTCAACTTTATGAAAAGCATGTCTTCTTGGTGCCTATTCGCATTCTACAAGGCCAAGCTCAACTACTACCCTATCCTAAAGCCTTCTCCAATATTCCAGCAAACAGTAGTTTATTTGTTTACCGACAACCAGCGCACCCCCACAAAGTTGTTTGAACTTTTTTTGACCACAACCCAGAGCAACAAACACACTTTACATCATGATCCAGTATATATGGGGTGGGCAGGTGTGTACACACACACACACACACACACACACACACACACACACACACCAGGGGTGCCAAAAAAATGTATACAAGTGGACACTTTGGTCAAGTTGCTCAAGCAGTAGTTCACCATAATCAAAAGTGTCTGGATGCTGATGGTAACCACTTTGAGCACCTCTTGTAATTGCAGAAGTCAAACGTGACTTGTATTCATCTTTTGTTATCAGTATACGTTGAGTATTATAATTTTAATACAGTTTTCCTTTCTTAAAATGTGTATACATTTTTGTTACATTTTTTGGCACCATATATAAATATATATATATATATATATGTATACACACACACACACATATATCTGAAACAAAAATTTAAAGAAATATTCCTTACTGTCATTACAGTGTGTACTGACATTTTCAATTCAATTCTGTTCTACTTTATTTTTAAAAATTCAAACTGCAAGCAGGTAAATTGATTTCATGATTCATTAATGGGTCCTCACCCACAACTTGAAAAACAATGCTCTACACCAGCATTTCTCACCTGCTGATTACTGACAACCAGCGCACCCCCACAAAGTTGTTTGAACTTTTTTTGACCACAACCCAGAGTAACAAACACACTTTACATCATGATCCAGTATATATGGGGTGGGCAGGTGTGTACACACACACACACACACACCCACCCCCCCCTCCACACACACACCAGATCTAAACCACCTGCATCAGAATCATTCAGATTCTTGTTTTTAAATGCAGATCCCTCAAACCCAAAAACATACTTGCAACAATATGAAATGACATATACATGAAGTGATTAACTGCAACATTATTTGGAATAAAAAAAGACTGGAAACAAATCAAATGTCCCTCAGAGGGAGATTGGTTGAATAAACTATGGTATGGCCACACAATGGTGTATTATGTGTTCTTGGTACTTCAAGAAAAGATAATCTATATGCTAAAATGAAGTGATTGCCAGGATATATTAAGTGAAAAAAGCAAAGATGAGAAACAGTATTTATAGTATATTATCTTTTATGTAAGAAGGAGGAGACAAATATATACATATTTGCTTATATTTTTAAAAAGAAAGTATAAAAAGATGAAACAAAAACTAATCCAAATGGTTTTCTATTGGGTAAGTAGGAAAGAGGGTGGAGATAGAGAAACAGAGGAAACACAGAAGTAAGCAACAACTCTCTGAATGTACCTTGTTTTAGACTTTTGACTTAAAACCATATAAATGTTTTATATAAAATTATAGAAGTTAAGTAAAAACCCTGTAGTCTTAAATTTGCTTTGAAAATATGAGAAAGAACTCATGACTGTTTTTCTCGCTAAAATATATATATTTGCAAGTCTAGTCTAATGGAAAGATCTAGAAGCAACGAAAACCCAGTAACAATAATTATGTTGACACCCAGACTGTGATCTCTAAATACCATTTCCTACTAATAGGAACTAGAGTTCCTTTCATAAATGACTAATTCCAGATCTGGGGCAGGACATAAAAGATAAACCTACGGTATTAAGGAAGCTAGCTATCACTGACTAAAAGGCTAATGTGAAAAGGACACAGGAACCAAACTGAAGTGGTTTCCACTTTCCTAATATGGGATAATTTGGGCACCCAAAAGAACAACGACTGTAATTGATTGATACACATCAAATTAAAACAAAAACTTCATGAGCTCATAATTATATGGGGGGGAAAAAAACCTCATTGGTCATCCATTTGTTATCCTTAGAGGTTTCTAAGGTACCAACCCATCCCTCTGGCAAGTTATTTGATAAAAGAAATGAAGAAGCATTTATCTTGCCATTGTTGTATGAACTGTATTTCAGAATAACCAAATAGTACATGTGGAAAATTCTTCTTTATAAAAGAATTCCAGTTAATAAAAGCAGAAAGAAAGCTAGAATTAGAAAAACCACTATTTTTCACACCCTAATGGACCTAGGCAATAGTGATCAAAAGTATGTTAAAATGATATGGTGAAAGGTTGCTAGGAAATTTTGGATAGGCTGACAACTTGTCAGCCCACTGGTCAGTGTTAGCATTACTAAAACTGAGACAAATAAACATTATGTGCTTCTCTGATGTGATACATTAGAAAATACACAGCACCACCTAAAAGCATTCTTGTCAAATTAAAATTCAACCTGATCAAGCCTCTAGATCAGTAGCCTTTATGAAGTAGGAAAAACAAGGGTTAGCCGAACAAGTTAAGTAACACCATGATGAAGCAGTCTGCCAAACTCAAAGTGCAGATCATTCTTTGGGACAAATGACCAAATTTCTTCAATAAGAAATGGTGTTTCAAAAAAAAAGAAAGAAAGAAATCCACTGTGGATACCCCTGGCAGGTTACTCTTCCAGGCTCTGTCCAGGTGGAATAGGGGAGCGCAAGACTCTGCCCCATGAGGCGCAATCCTTTTCCACAACATCGGAGGTTAAGCCTGTCCCTTGAGTCTATGTCTGCATATTCCTATTGCTTTTCAGAGTCCCACGGACAATGGCTGAGGAGAGAAGCCATGCAGGAAACATCTAGTATACTAAAATTTTAAATTTAAGTAAGATCTTAAATAGAGTCTAATCTTCTGGGGTTTTGTTTGTTTTCAAAATTAAAAAAAAAGATGGAACTGTTATAATTTAAAAAGCCATAACAACCGCATATGATGTATGGACCTTTTTTAGTTCCAGATTCAAGCAAATGAAGTGCATAAAAACAGTTGAGACAGTAAGGAAATTTAAATGAGTATTAAATGATATTACAGAGTTGTTCATTTTGGTAGGTTTCATAATGGCATTGGGGTTATGTTTAAAAAAAGTCCTTTTATGTTAAAAAATACATCAGAGATATGTGCAGAAATATTTCCAGGTAAAATAATATTATGTCTTTTTTTTTTCTAACCTTCCTAAATATCTAATACCATATTGGACATACAAGAAGCATTCAATCAACTTCCAAGAAACAGATACTACATATGACTCCTGTTGTCAGTGTGTGGTACACCGATACCTGTATGCTTACTTTGTTTTAGAATTTTGTTTACCTCCAAGGGCTTCCACTTCTGCTGCTCTCAAACTCTCACCTGGCATTCATAGTCCCTCATCTCCCCATGGGATATTGTCTAAAAGGAGGTATGCCTATAGGGTACAGGCTCTCAAAAAAATAGTACAACAGCCACACACTTAAATATACAGAGACTTTAAAAATAAGTAAACCTATAGATGAGGACTTATAGCATTTGTCCATTTTTCTTTCTTACAAATGGGCTTTCATTGAAAACGCTTCTTCTTTTTTGCATAGGAAAAATGTCAGTGCACGGCACATAACAGATGTACAAGAAATGATTATTTAAATCAAAACAACATAAGCAGGACTGTTCTTTTCCTTTTTTAGTGCTTCAGCCTACCTTTATTTTATTTTTAAGTTTCTAATTTTGTTACCCTCTTGGGTACTAGTCTTTTTTTTTAATCGACTGATAATATTAGTATGAGTTTCAGGTGTCCAGCATAATGATTTCATATTGTATACATTGCAAAATGATCACCACAGTAAGTACTAGTTAACATTCATCACTATGTTTGACTTACCTTGAAATCATTTATTGAGAACATAAATTCTGGGAACCATGGTATTTGGAAGAAGTAATAATAGCTGGATTTGAACAGCTGGGCAGGGTGTCGTAAAATATATTCTGAAATTAAAATGGCATGTTAGACCTTATCCAAGCAGTATAAATTACTTACTATTGAAACAACTTCTTTTTAAGGCAATTTCACCTTTGAGATGATCCCACAAACAAAGATTTCTGTATGTTTCTCTTTGGAAAAAAACTCTATGTTCTCACATATTATTATGGATATTTCTGGTATTTAGAAAAATCATAGGACTTTAAATAAAGTTCCACTTTATCAAGTCTTGACTCAGAAAGGAACAGGAAACCCAAACAACACTGCCTTTCTTGCAAGGTCATTATCAGTGACCTAACACTTTTCCGGGGGATAGATGGGGAGGTAATTTTCTGATGTAAAAGATTTTCCTAATAGGCTGATTTGACTATCTTATTCATTTGGCCTCAACAGAAAGTAAAGTGTTTCCTATAAGTTCACTCATGTATGTATCTAGAAAATTCATTCATTTGATGAATATTTGAATATCTACTGTGTGTGAGAGGATTTAGCAGTGAACAAGACAGAAGCGATTCCCATTAAGAAGGAACTTACACAATAAATAAGTAACAAATACTTAAAAGATCATTTTGATAGCAATAATACTATAAAGAAAACAAAACAAGGTAATGTGATTAAGAGTGAGGGTTGTGTGGTGTGGAGAGACTATTATTTAGTAGGGGTGGTCAGAATAGACTTCTCTGGGGATCGATGTGTGGGCTGAGTCCTGAATGGTAAGAAGAAATTAGCCATGCAAAGATCTAGGAAGAGCAGCCAGGAACAGAAAGTAGATCCTGGGCCTGGCACATTCAAGGCCAGCCCGGTGGCTCAGGCATTTAGAGCTCCGTGCTCCTAACTCTGAAGGCTGCTGGTTCGATTCCCACGTGGGCCAGTGGGCTCTCAACCACAAGGCTGCCAGTTCAATTCCTGGAGTCCCGCAAGGGATGGTGGTCTCCGCCCCCTGCAACTAGCAACAGCAACTGGACCTGGAGCTGAGCTGCGCCCTCCACAACTAAGATTGAAAGGACAGCAACTTGACTTGGAAAAATATCCTGGAAGTACACACTGTTCCCCAGTAAAGCCCTGTTCCCCTTCCCTAATAAAAGCTTAAAAAAAAAAAAAAAAAAAGACTGGGTAGTGCGTGTGTATGTGTGTGTGTGTGTGTGCACATGCACACGCCCAGTGTGGGATTAAGTCAAAAAAAAAAGAAAGAAGCAGAAACAAGGCTAGTGTGGCTGGTATGTAGTGAATGAGAAGAGGGAGGTGGCATGAAATGAGTCAGAAAAACAGAACCCTAGTCAGGTAGGGCCAGAATGATGAGGATTTTAAGTGCTTTGGGAAGACACTGAAGCTTTACACTGGAAAGTAATAAAATCATACATATTAAATGTGCATATTTGCTGTGTATTGTGCATTATATTAGGTTGATTCCAAAGTAAGTGCGGTTTAAAAGGTAAAAAATAATTGCAAAAACCGCAACTACTTTTGCACCAACCTAATACTTTTTAAATTTTCTTTATAGAGATACTTTTTCTCATTTCTAATTTTGTAAATTTATTTAACATGGTTACATTTTTTAGAACTATAATTCTCAGGTAAGGGGAGCATTGTTATGCTATAATTTTTGTAGTCATCACTGAACAAGATTTTTTTCAGCCCTGCATTAAAAGATATCAATACAATTATAGGGAAAATATGATGACCTCATATTGACATGACTAGGGTTGAACCCATTATTGATAATAGTTCCAGAACTATTACAAGTATCTTCTTGCTGAAATGACCAATTACAGTTTGTCCATATAGCAGCATCACCAAAACAACATTTACTCGAGGGTTCTGATCAATTGAAAAAGCATGTAGCATGACTTCTGCTGCTGACTAATGAACCTGAGAAAAATATGATGTATCTTTGATATCTGAATCCTATTACCATCCGATTACCTCAACAGAGCTAGGTCAATTGGAAATGCATCTAAAATTCAACTCTGACACTTATAATATACAGTATTTAAGTAGTCATTGTTCCTTTTTTCCTCACCTGCTCAATTTTGAGGAAGACACAGAAATACATTGTTCTGAATTTTTTGTTCCTCAGAGGCTGCTGTGAATTGTAGCAGTACCTGAACCTCAGAAAACTTGACAAGGGTAGTTGAAGAGGACAAAATTATAATTTTGGCAAAAACCAAATAAAAATATTCCCAGCCATTGTTCAGAGATCTTGAATCAGGCTTAAGATTTTACGAGTTCCCTTTATAGCACAGGTTCTCAAAATATAGTGCATGTGGACCTCTAGGGATCCCAAAGACCCTTTCAGGAATCCGGATGGTCAAAACTATTTCATAACAATACTAAGACATTACTAACTTTTCTCATTTGGTTGACATTTGCACTGATGGTACAAAAGCGTGATAGATAAAACCATTGCTGCATGAGCACAAATCAAGGCAGTGGCACTAAACGATACTAGTAGTCATATGCTTCACTGCCACACACTTGACAGAAACAAATAAATTCATAAAACTAAATGCCAGTTTCACTTAAGAATGTCCTTCATGAAATAGCAAAAATTATTAATTTTATTATATTTCAACCTTGAGTACATGTCTTTTTAACATTGTGATGAAATAGAAAATATACGTAAAGCAGTTCTATTGCACACCCAAATGCAATGGTTGTCTTGAAGAAAAGCACTTCTGCAACTGAGTTAATAAGTTGAATTAGCTGCATTTTTTTATGGACTAGTATTTTAACTTGGAAAGATGACTAACAAACTAGCATCAGTCAGGCCTGAGTATTTGGCAGACAGACTCTTGAAAATGAACAAAGTGAGCCTTTCACTTGAGGGAAAACAATCAACAGTATTTGCTGCCAATGATAAAATTGAAGGTTTCAAGTGAAAATTTGAATTTTGGAAACTTGTATCTGCTACTGTGAGCTTGACAGCTTTGTAATACTTAAAGGCTTTTTAAAAATGAAATCAGGATGACATTAATGAACGTGATTCTTTGATATCATATAATGAAATGTGTCAAATTGTGGAAGATCTGCATAACTCAACCAATATCTTCTAATGCATGATGATGCAAAATCATACTTGGGTAAAAGATCCATTCATAGTGTTAGAGAGACCAGTGGATTTTAATGTAACAGAGTACAAAAGGTTCATTAATATGACACCAGATTCCACATTGTTACTAGCCTTTAAGGAACTACCAGTTTTTGAGTTTGTATAGCATTAAAGAAGAAAATCCACAGTTATCTGAAAAGGCTATTAAAATACTCCTCCCTTTTCCAATTACTGTTGTTACACAGCAGCCTAGACTACTGTTCCCCTGTGTCTTTTCTTGAAAGAAGAGTCTGTGAGACTGTGCCTTTCTGGGACTTTGTTTTATGATGATGTTTACACCTCATGTCTCTCTGTCTGGTCCCCAAAAGATGGTTTGCAGCCAAGGACCAGTAAGATTTCTCACCTGAGGAACAACTCAAGACAGGCGAAACTGTGTGGGGACCCCCAATGAGCTGTCTTGGAAAATCTGGGAAGGAACCTTG